>NC_079910.1:16467559-16768103 GCF_024868665.1 Triplophysa rosa
TTCATATACAACTTATGATAACATAATAGTAATGAAACAATTGTAGACACTGATTTAACAAATTAAACAAATAGTCAAAAGTCAAACTCTATTGAACGCATCGATTGCTAGTAAAATACAGTTAAATCCCACGGAAATTAGGTAACGCTTTACAATAAGGTTGTATTTGTTAACATTAATATAATACATGTTAATATACATTAATATTAACATATCAGCTGACATGAACTAACAATGAACAATAATATATGTTAAAGGTCCGATTGAACGCGCAGTTTCTGCCAATCTCATATTAATCTTGAGTACCTATAGAGTATCGCATACTTCGTATCTTCGAAGAGGATTTAGTTTGATCACATTTATAAAAGATAGATACAGCTGTACGATTATTTCCGAAAATAGACGACCTCCTGGGGGTGCGCGGGGGGAGGAACTAAATCACGAGCACACAATACATCATCGCATTATCCCCATTATGCACGTGCGCCCCGACTGCCAACAAAACACAGACATATGACTTAGTTTGACTTAGCGCGTACAGTTCATGTCCGGCATCTTTTAGCGCTGGGACAGCGCCCTCTATCAATTTCAAACGATCTGCAAATCCAGCGTTATATCCACCGTTTATATAACGTCCATAACTGAAATGATGTGAACAAACAAACACTTTTCTCACGAAGTGTTTCTCTATCGCAAGAGTAACAAGCTGCAGCTGCAGGCCCACAGCGCAGCCAATCTTTATGGTAAGTGGGTATTCCTATCGCTCGTCGGTTGATGCGTGGGCAGGCTTTTTCTTTCGTCTTGCCGTGGGCGTGCTTTTCCGGAAGAATTGCCCAATAAGGGACTAAGAATAGTTGTTACGTAACGTTTTTTCATGTTCAATTTTTTTTTTCCAAAACCTATATGAACATTGGGGGAGTGTTTTGAGCACAGAAATACTACGTAATACGTCCAACTCGTTTTTTGACAAGTTGACCATTTTAAGCATGAGAAGCCAGCACGTTTAACATTGTAAAGAAGTCAGAATGCATGAAACAGCTTTAAATCACCCCTTTAATGTTAGTTATGCCAATACTATTGTTCATGATAGCTTATGGTGCGTTAACTAACAGTTTTGATTTTAAACATGTATTAGTAAATACTGAAATGAACATTAACTAATAAATGTTTTTGAAGTATTGTTTATTGTTAGTACATGTTATCTAATACATTAACTACTGTTAACAAATACAACCATATTGTAGTTTTACCAAAAAGGTACAGCAAAACACTTTTTGACACGTTGAGACACAAAATGTCTCAACGTCTACAGGCTATAGTGATTCTATACTGAGGTATGTTTTGAAATCTACAGCATAGACTGTCAATACAGCATACCCCAGAATATTCCTTTAGGAGTTTGTGAAGTGACAGACGAGAGCAGGTATTCTAATCCGGCTCCATTAAAACAGTTCCGAGAACACAGCGCTGCTCTTTACTCCTATTTCATCCCCTCTCTTCTCTTACCCCACACAGTAAGAACCAATTCCTCTCCCCTGCTTTCTGTTGACACAATACAACCACACCTGTGAGGAAGTCAATAGACATAGTGGACCAGAGCCCCCTCCTGCCTAAAATCTTCTTCAATTTATACACAAACAGACACAGACTTTCCATTAAACAAAAACACCTGGATGCACAACATGAAAGCGGCCCTCTAGAATCTAGAGAAGAAAACTGTGTGCGCTAAATCTTGCAATGTCAATACTTTGTCAATGTGAGGGCCGAAGTTTACAACAGCAAATATTATTATCTTAATACGATAATCATTGCACCTATAAGAGGTGATCGCTATTTTAGCTCTGTGTGTCAGAGAACAATTGCTATACTTTAAAGTAAGAAAAGAGGAAACCGGTACAGTTTACCATGTTAAAACAGAACGAAACTGATAATGTAATGTAAGAACACACAAAAACCTTTGTCTTTTGTGATAAGTTGTGGTAACGCCCCCACGCGGTGTCTAAACACAATTTTTGTTATGCCAAAATGTGTTTTCCATCACAAGAGAGAGAGAGAGAGAGAGAGAGAGAGAGAGAGAGAGAGAGAGAGAAGGTTGGACATGATCCCTGCTACAACAGACACCTGCCAGCACCCTCAGGCATACATACAAACCATCAAAAAACACGAATGGCTTTGACATCAAGACACATTACAATATCCAGGTCCACAACTTTCCGTGAAGCTTGTGAAAGAACGGTAATATTGTTGGGAACAAAAGTGATGGTAAAGGAATATTACCACGTTAGCCTGGCATCTATGCTTCATTCCCTGTAGATGGGCATGAAGACAGTTCCTTACATAATCCGTTCTTCTGCTCAACTGACTCATTTCTGCACTTGTTAATATATCATAGCGTGTAAAATAAAATATTAGGCATGAACCTAGAACTAAAACACTGTGGCACTGTAAATAATAATTATTAATATGTCATTTAAGTTATTAATTGTTACGATAATTTAGTATCACCGGCTAATCTGCTGCTCCTGCAGCTCAATTATCAGACAATTTATGACAATTTTTGCCTTATTTGTCGAAAAACCATAGCAACCACAAATTAACCATGGTTTTACTATAGTTTGCCCATGATGGTTTTTTTTGTAAAACTATATAGTAACACAAATAGTAATCGATCCGCCCCAAAACACGGTTACTACACTTTTACTATAATAAAACCATGGTTAATTTTCCAAAGGGTTCAACAACACAGATTCAACATTTTAAGATATACAATAACACGTTTCTAACTAACCAATCATTCATCAGAATCGGATGCACCTGTAGCAACCAACCCGGCACAGAGAGAACGCGTCATAATAATACAGAGCTGCACATTCTTCAGACAGACGCTTGAATGAAACATTGCAGCGCGTAACTACACATTCTAACGCATCGCGTGCAGATTCATCGTGCAGTTTATCGCCAAATGCACCGACGAGTCAAACAAGTGGGGTCGCTCCCCTTAAAAGCACCCGTCAGCGAGGAGAAAATGGAGGAAGACGGAACTGACCAGCTTTAAGGGGGCAGACGGGGGAAAAGACAATAACCCGAAGCAGAGCGCTGTAACATATCGACACCCAGCGCTTTCCCTCACAGTCAAGATGACTATACTCTGACATACTGCACTCTCTTCAAGTTGAGATAAGTATTAGGCTGCGCGAGCGAGGATTTAAATGTGCGGGAAATAAAATAATAGAAAAGTGAGTCCAAAAAATCCCCTTCCTTTTTCTGGTAGTACACTGGGTTTAGGGTGTTGACGCAGCAGAAATTTCCAGCTGGAGAAATTCCCCTTCGGGAGGTTAAATGAGGGGAAGAGAGAGGGGGGTTAAGCCCTGCCAAAGCTGCGCGAGCTTTACATTTAAATACCGCGACCACAAGCACTGGCCCCCAAATGACGTGCATTTGAGGAATAATAACTTGATGAAAATACTGTAATATACATAGAATTGGATTTTACATTAAGCACTTTATATTATAAAACGTGCCCTCGGCTTGGTAAAATCTCTATAAAGTCTTTATAATCGATCGTAAAGTCTCTCATCACTCCAATAAAATTCGCCCATGAATGAATGACTACACGTCTGACAGCTGTTCGCACAAGCCCGGCGCGTGTATCGTCTGTCGCGAGCGCGTTCTCACCTGGAGACGTCAAACAGGTTGCTGTCACGCAGTTTACTTCACTGTCGTGGAAATAAAACAAACGAGCCGGCGAGCTGTCACAACTCAATGAGATTTGCGGCCACTCGTGAACTCGCAACTTCAACTTACCTTGCCAGCTGTATACCTGTGTGCAAGCGCGAGCTCATGTCTCCTCCGAACCGTACGAGTGAATTACAAGTCAACTGTGAACGCAAACGCACCAAGAGTGAACGCTGCTGAATCGCGTAATAGTCAGATCGGAAGGAAGTGATCTTAGTGGGGAAAGGTGAGAGAGGCATACCTGTTAACCCATGAGTTCTGGGTTAGCGCGATGTCGATGCTTTGGAGCTCCGATATTTTGGTCTGGACGGGTGAGGGAGAGTGAGCACGTCCAAAATGTCAGTAGTCAGTTTGACTCCCGCGAAGCGTTTGTGTCCGTCAGTGTAATTCCCCCTGGTCGCTCTCCCTCTCTCTCCTCGCTCGTCTTTCTCTGTAACTCTCCCTCCCCTGCTTTTCCGTGTCTCGGTATCAGGAACCAGCCTCCCTCTCTCTCTCTCTCTCTCTCTCTCTCTCTCGACTGAGAGTCAAATACAGGAAATGAGGCAACATAAACGCTTACATTCACCGTCAAACCATGGACAGGTCCAGCTGAACTCATACAGCCTTGAAGTCATATGAATATACAGAGGGCAACAATCTTACCTGAGTTGTGTAATGGCTCTGATGATTAGCTTACTGATATGACAGGTGCATTTGATTTCTATTGGGAAACTCCCGAAAGCCCATAAATTACAAAAAAGAAACGATAACAAGGATGACATTGTAGGCTATGACATTTTATATGATATCTATCAATGAATTATAATACACATGATTATAATAGCTATATTTAATATTATAAATGGTTCCAAATATTTCATCATTTACCATCATTATATTATAGTTATACCATGGTCTGTTTGAATACTGGATTCTGATTGGCTGGAAGGTGTGCATTAAAAGCCTTTAACGCAAGGGTAGCTCCAATCAGTTAGATTACATTTAAAATTAACTGACAAAATAACCGTCATTTTCACCTGTTTGATCTAAATTGACACTGTAAACATCAATAAAAGCTTTAACTTGGCAAATAACCATGGTATAAGCGGCATAATCCACGGCTATCCGTGCATTAAAGGATTTTAATGCACTTCGCGTAGGGTGGTTCTACACCTCCACGTCGTGCATTCAAATCCTTTAATGCATGGCTAGCCGTGGATTATCCCTTACTTAAATTGTAGTAACCATGTTTTTTGAGGATTACCATTTGTATTACCAAATTTACTATGGTTTTGGAATAAAACCATAGTAAACATATAATCAAAATGGTTATGCTTATTAAAAATGATTTTTACCTGCTGTGTAACTGGTATTGTGGTTATTATCTTCTGCGTTGTATTTTTTTAACAATAAAAACATCTTTATTTGAGTTTAGTTCCAGCTTGGTCAGTTTAGGCGTGTGATAGTTTTTGATTTTGGGTATTAATCCTAAATTTGCAGGAGATAGATAGGTGAATAGAGAGAGAGAGAGAGAGAGAGAGAGAACACACAAACTGACACTATGACAGGATCCTGTCACCCTCACTGAGAACTTTCATCAACACATTGCTCTTTTTCTCTTTATATTGATATGTATATATAGATACTTCGATACTTTTATTTTATTTTTATCTTAATTTGTATTTGTGCAGAATATTTATATTTAATTTTCCTGTGCTTTTGCAATGTAAAATTAGTTTTATAATGCCAATAAAGCTTCTTTGAATCTTGAATCTTGAGAGAGAGAGAGGGGGGAGCGCGTGTGTGTAGGCGTGAGCGCGTGCTGCATGCTTTTGTCCATAGTGTGTGTTCAGTTCTCGCATGCGTGGAGGGTGAGACACGCCCCCTAGTGGGGAGAATAAGACAAATCATCACACTTTTTCAATTTCTCAGTCTGCTTAGAAAGTGTCACCCACCTCATGTAAATTGGGCAGGGGGCGTGGTTATTTTAATTTATTTAGCATTAGAGTTGAAGACAGTGCTTCTACAACATTGCAATCTTCATGTCTTAACTTTACACCAGTTTTGTTATATGAATCATGCTGCGTCTCACCTATAAATCTCAGACACAACAGTCAGGCCATTTTGTACTGCACATGTGATTGAGAGCTTTGGCCGGATCAGAGCGTGTTTTGGACAGTGTGTGTGTGTGGATTGTGGGGATTAAACCCATTGACCTATGGCAAGGCTCCTGGCTTAGGCTCCCGTGTAAGCGTGTTACGCTGATGGACTTTAGCCACTCTGTGCGTCCACAATCCGTGTCAAAATCAAGCTGCTCTTCTCTCTTCCTACCCGTCTGCCTTTCCGTGTACGCCAACGTTAGTCCGTCAATCTGCCTGCCTCTTTAACACCACCCCCTCCATCCAAACTTCATTAGCCCTCTTACATATTCATTCATATCATGAACACTCATCAAAGGTAAACCAGAGGGACAATAGCCGGGACAAGAAGGACCTCACACACGCACACTAGAGAACCGACCATAGATGGAGTTTAAGAAATTCCTCCCCCATTTCAAACCTCCAGCAGGCAGAGCAGAAATCATCTTATCATTGTTTGATCAAAAAACAAATACTTTTTATGATTATTTTGAGTCGAATGATGTAGGTATGACCCAAATAAAATCTGATCACAATCTTTTTGGATTATATAGTTTGTATTATTTACTTTATTATATTTGTGCTTTAATCTTACTTTGCCGTTGTTTAGCCTTCTTTTTGCATTGCGTGTTTATTTACACAATATCAAATGTGCATGAAACTTTACAGTTGTCATGACAATCTTGTTTTCTGTCTATTGAGCATGACAATCAACAACCAAATTCTGTGATACGTTGTGATTCTTATGTAGGAACAGTTACGAGAAAAACTCTTACTCTTTTTCTTAACGAGAAAAAGAGTAAACCCAAAAATGAAAATTCGGTCATCATTTACTCACCCTCTTGTCATTTCAAAGTTATATGACGTTCATACTTCTGCAAAACACAGAAGAAGATATATTGAAGAATGTTGGTAACCGAAAAATGGCGGCATTCACTTCTATAGTATAGAAGCCAATGGGTATTGTCATTGTTCATTTTTGGGTGAACTATCCCTTTAAAGGGGTCATATGGTGGAAGTGTGTGTTTTTCTGTGTCTTTGGTGTGTTATAAGTTGCCCACGCATGTATTAGACACGTAAAATTGCACAAATGAAAGTGTGGGAACAAAAGATGCATTCTATCTAAAGCGAGTGCTCACCCAGACCTGCCTGAAACGCCTCATGTAACCACACCCCCACAAATCTACGTAACTTCGTAACATGATTTGACTAAGACCGCCCAAATCTACACGTAGTTAAGGTGGGCGTAATTGTAAATCTCATTGTATCGTCTGTCAGTACTATTGCTTTGGAACCTGATGTTCCAAATATGGTAAGAGGTGTTACATTTCCGTCACACGCTTGCAGTATTTGACCAATCACAACGCACTGGTGAACTGGCCAATCATAGCACACCTCGCTTTTCAGAGCGATGAGCTTTGTAAAAAAATCAGCACGTTTCAGAGAGGCGGAGCAAAGAGGAGATACAAACATGCACGGTATGTGGAAAATACAACGTTTTTTAAACTTTAAATGGTGTACACACATTGCGTTACATCTAAAACAAACAATAATATTCGTTTTAGCCGTGCAATATGACTCCTTTAAATCTGACCCGATGTGTGTCAAAAAAGCACAAAAGTGAAACATTAACAACATAGCAATCTTGTTATTTTTCAGAGGTCTAAACAAATACATTCAGACGTTACAGCCGTACCAACTAAATTTATTGTCAACCAAATGCTGTATTCAGAATCATTGCTACTCTTACATAAACAGATTAAAACAAAATGTTTTATGTTTGAGAATGAATGTGCAAATTGTTTGATAGGTTCATTGGTTTGTACCGAGCAGGAGAGTGGCTGGGCTGGGTGGAGACAATTTTCCATTTAGACCAAGAAAATATTGTTTAAAAAAAACATAAAGGGATACTTCACCCAAAAATGAAAATTCTGTCATCATTTACTCACTCTCTAGTTATTCCAAACCTGTATAAACTTCATTGTTTGGCTGAACACAGAGAAAGATATTTGGACGAATGCTTGTAACCAAACAGTTCTTGTGACCCATTGACTACCATAGTAGGAAAAATGACAATGGAAGTCAAAATTGCCCCAGAACTGTTTGCTTTCCTTCATTCTTAAACATATCTTCTTTTGTGTTCAACAGCACAAAAAAAATTATAAAGTCATTTTTCCTACTATGATGGTCAGTGGGGTCCGAAAACTGTTTAGTTACAAGCATTGTTCCAAATATCTTTCTCTGTGTTCATCAGAACAAAGAAATGTATACAGATTTGGAATGAATTATACTATAAATGTACCTTTTTATTTTTGGGTGAACTATCCCTTTAAGCATGTTGCTGTTTTCGTAAAACTTTTCTTTTTAGACAGTGCAAACACATATTAACTCATCAATACACTAAAACATGCACGTAAACTGCAGATCGTAGATGCGTAATGAAAAGAAAACACTCCTGTAAAAGACAACCCAGGAAACAAGTGCTGACATGTGTTTGAACCACGACAACAGGAGGAGAAACATAAATAGCATCCTTAAAACTTTCTGAGGACTGAAATTAATTGCGTCTGTACTTCAGCCCCCCTGCCGTGAAGCACCGCGGAATAATCGCTCATGTCAAACAAGCGGGCGCAAAATATATATAAACACAAACTGTCACAAAAATAGCACGGATGCGTTTCAAAGCACCGTCCCCCCCACCCTTCACTATCAATTTGCCGGCGAGCTGAATAGCGTTCCGTTTCTGCCAGTCTGTCAGTGGATTTTGAAGGGAGACCAGGTGTGCGTCTGTTTTATTCAGCGACGGTGCAGTTTACTATGGGGAGCTCGGGGAGGAGGTGTCCGTCTAGGGGTGCAATGTGACGATAATGGCAGCTGACAAAAACCAACACAGACTTCTATCTAAGAACACCTCTCAGAAGAAAACAAGCTAAACAAGAAGGTAATAACCAAACAACGTGGAAGAGGGTGGGTGTAGAGGGGATGTGCTATACTGTAGAAATGTTATGAAATATCAAGCAAAAGAATAGATCTTAGGTCCGTCATTGGCTAGACTAGTCAAGTCTAGTCTTGTGCTTCTGAAGAACTGATCTAACACTTGCAGACTCTTGCTTGTCTGCTTGACATAAGAGTTGCATTTGTGAACATGGTCATGAAATTCTGAAATTCTGTCTTAAACAGTGGGCAAACGATTCAAATCCAGTTCGCATTTGGTATGAATATGAGCACAATCTCGTTTAAAGCCGATGTAAAATGCTATTGTTGGAGTTTAGTTTGCATAGTAGGCCTAAAACATGCACATGCTTCTAACTACGCAAGCTCAAGTTCATGCATTGTTTTGTCAGACCGTTTTTCAGCATTTTTTTATACAATAAAGTATTAATACAACTTGATTAAAATATAAATAGTTATATTATTAGCCACTAGCCAGACCGATAAACAAACACCAATCGGAAGTTAACTTCGGGCCAGGTCCGATGAAGCGGTCTGTAGGTCATAAACCCCATCCTCTCAATGTAAACGTTAACCAATCAAACAAATCCAGTTACACTTCAAAAACATTTTCCCTAAATATGGTTTCTGTCATTTTATTTAGTTCTTATTGCGCTAATGTATGTTTTTTATATATATATCATGATGTATATCATGTTAGGCGATGTTGTGGCAACAAAAACAAAAAGTGGGTGTGGCAACATGATTTTTTCATTTGCGGGTTTTGGTCATTGGCAAATTATGTCATCGACGTAACATGTCAGCGGTCATATCTGGAACATTGTGTCTTCATTTTTCAACAGTGGAAGTGAAAGGGGGACTCATCTTCCATCTTTTTTTACGCTCTATGATTTGAGTACAGAGGTTTGTTACTGCCACCATAAAACAAGGATCCGTATTTAGTTTTTCTAAAATTGCCCGTCCTTGTAATAAATGCTAACTTTTGCATTTGCATATACTGACAGACAGTACTTTGGATTTGTAGTATAATTTATTTCTCATTACTGTTTCTGCTCATTACTCTTTGCAGAAATGGGTTTAGTTCACATTCTTAACATTTCTTGCACTACATCTGCTTTGACAGATGCACCGATACAGTATGTTTTTGCAAAAAAACCACAAAAGGGACAAAAACAGTAATCTGCCACTTTTTCAACCTCTGGCTACAGTAGTCACTATAGCTAGCGGTTACCTAGCAACGGTTATAAACTGTTACCGCTAGTATACAAAGTGCTCCTCACAATGTTACAAACATGAATTTCGGAGCAAACTGCTACAACGTAAGACCTGTGAGGTCAGAATGAGGGGGCGGAGTCAAACCAGACGAGCAAAGCAAGTGTGAAAACAAGTCTCCCTGATTTCAAACTACTACAGTTAGAGCCCCTTAATGTTAAAGACCGGCTGAATCCGGGCGTCTCTCCTTTCTCTTCCCACTCCGCCCACTCTGTTTCCTCTACTTTCTTGTTTCTTTTGTAGCGCTGAATGGCCTTGGCTGACCATTACTAACCCCCCTCACTGCTGCCCACTGCCTCAGCCCCCTCAGAAATCACTCAAGGTCTCCCTCTCTCTCTCTCTCTCTCGCTCTCTCTCTCTTTCTCTACATCTCGCTCGCTCGCTCTCTTTTCTGTTCTTTGCAGTCAGAGGTGACCTTCCCCAGCTTACAAGCGCACATAGCGAAGGCTCGCCTCCTGTTTAGCTTTAACAAGCTCCTATCTTTTTCTCTCTCTGTTTCTTAGTGTCTGTGTTTTTTAAACAGAAAAAAACAAAATCTACCCAGATATCACCGTTCCTGAGTCCTGTAGCTGTTTCTCTCCTCACCTCATATTTCATTTACTTTCTCCGTACTCGTAGGGGGGAGGATTAGAGTACAACATGACCTTCTCTTGCCCCCGAAGCAAAAACATCATCTTCTCGTGGAGGTCACCCTCCTGGTACAACCCTGTGGGTCGGAACACTATACCGCTTGTTTTCATGACGTCACGAAACACACAAAGCTTCAAGGACATTTTTTCTCTTTTCTGAAATATGAAAACCCATCTTATCCGTTCGAGAGAGACAGAGGGTCCTCACGATTTTTTAGAGTTGGGATTTTTTTTCTAAAGACAAGAGGGTAACAATCATGTACAATTGAAAACACAGACGTGTAATATCTGTGGTGGGAAGATACTTGTTTGTTTCATTTTGTCTTTGTGTAATTTATGCCTGTAAAGGAATAGTTCACCCAAAATAAAAATTCTGTCATCATTTATTTACCCTCACATTGTTCAAAAAAGTTTGGATAGGGATATTTTGAGAAATGTCTCAGTGGTTTTGTGTCCATACAATGGACGTCAATGGGGTTCAGTGTCTTCAAAATATCTTTTTTTGTGTTCTGCAGAGGAAAGAAAGTCATACAGATTTGACATGAGGGTCAGAAAATGATTCAATATTTTTGTCATTTTTGGGTGAACAACATGTATATTCATTAATTCATTCAATTCAATTAGAAAGTTTACAACAATTTAAACATAATTAAGAACAATATCATTTCAGTCAAAAATACAAAACATGTTTTCTATCTCCAGCTTTCAGCCCCCACACGCTGTTTGAAGGTCCAGTGAGAGCGGTGCGTTTTGAGTGAGGGGGAGGAAATGGTTAATCCTCAACGTTGCCTCATACTTTAATGACCTCCTGCAGAGCAGCAAGCAGTTTAATTTGACCTTGCATGACCTTTAGGGGCCATGACACACTCCCACAACAGAACAAATTACCCCTGACCTCACAGGAAAGGGGCAGCGCTCGGCCATGAGGGTGTTTGGGTCATCAGCTCTGGGCTGCATGGAAACTACACTACATTATACATGTAGAAATGTTTGTGCGAAGAAGGAAATCAATGCATTGTTTCAGTAGACAAAACAAATGCATTCCAGGATCAACACAACTTAATGTATTTCTCTTTGTTAGCCCTGGGTGATTTCTGCCTAAATATTTCCAGGAGGTTTTGAAGTATTTACAGTGTGGTTTTGTGTAGAGTAAAAACATTTAGAGGTGAAACGCAAGAGGAACTGATTTCAATAAAAGCCCAGGAAAATTTTCAGACATGACCATTTTGTTGCCTCTGACAATGTGTGAATTTCAGAGAAACACCCTTGTGACATGATGTGTTTAGAGGTTCCTCTATATAAATGTCACAGCTATTACTACCCGTGTTGTGTCTAATATCCATTATATATTGTATTGGCATTGGGACACTGGGATTTTTGCAGTGCGCCATTATTTCTCCCTCCCAGTCATTTCCATCATGCTCAAGAGCAATTAGATTCAACAGTAATACAGTCATTAGAAAAGTACTCTTTTACAATTAGAGAAGACATTGTATATAAATATAAAGTCATTGGTGGAAGTGCTTGTCACAAAAATAAAGTTAAAAAAAAAGATGTCTCCTTATCACCATGATTTCTCATAGACCTCAATGAGATTAAATGCACAGCATTTAAAAGGGAAACTTTTGCTTAAATTGAGCTCAGATTTGCAGAGTTAACTGAGCTCAGATTTGCAATTTCATATTTTTTACCTTTACAAATTCATATACCGCTCCATATTCTCCATACATATATTTTAATGGTGATTTAACACCAAAGGGAACTGTTTGGCCGAGTAAATTAAATACAAAGTAAATGCAAAAATAGATGAGAATTCGTGCTGGGTGATGCGAATGTCGCGTGATATTCACCTCAATCGCATCTTTGGTGAAATCCAGCGAGAAACACAATGCATAACAATTGTCTTATTTGTTTCCATTTTTATTTCTTTAAGGGGAAACTGAATTGATACTTAAATAAAACACAGCTGAGGACTCCATCAAATCTCCTTTGAGAGAGGAATACTGCACAAAATGGTAATTCTACAGAATATTACTGTTTTATTTGACAGAATTTTCACATATTTTAGAAATTTTATAAAAAATGTTAAACTGCAGAAATAGACAGCAAATTTACATGTCAGGTGTAAAATATACGTAAATCCAATTTTACATTTTTTTTCTGGTGCCCCAGCTGCTTTTTTACATCTTGTTTTACAGTGAACCTCTAAGCAAGATAAGTTTCCTCGGGGGGGGTCTTGAATATATTCTTAAAAATACTCCTCATTTTCTTTCTATCTTCCTCCACTTTTACTCCCTCACAGTCTCTCCTCTTCTCCTCGAGCTGTTCTCCTGGGGCACATTCGCGCTTTTTTGTCATAATCTCAGTCTCAGAGGCTTCCGCATCAGCGAGGTGGTGGAGGCCCGCGTGTGTCTGATCAGCGGTTAATGCGAGAGGACAGACCCTCAGCCTCTGCCTTTGGACAAGAAGAAAATACAGCGCAGAAAGAACCGATAACCACTTGCTCTCTCTCTCTCTGCCGTTCTTCCACCACCCCTCAGCGAGCGATTTGTATTGGAAAGTATCTGGCACCAAAGCCCGTGATGTCACTGCTGGTAGGTGTTTAAGCAGCTTAGTTACATGAGAGAAAGAAAGAGAGAAGAAAAGGCAAAAAGAGCAAGCACACGGCGTGGGTTGAAAGGGTAGGGGCATGCGGAGATGCTGTATGTGGATATGTGCCGGGGTGGAGAATGGCTGTGTGTCAGGAGGGCAGATGCTTGGAGCTGGGAGTGACCGTTCTTGAGTCGTGTATGTGCGTGAGAGCCTCTGACATGCAGAGTTTGAAAATTGGTGTTTGCTAAGGCGAGCATCAGCGTTGCTCATACTTGGGGTTA
Organism: Triplophysa rosa; assembly: GCF_024868665.1. Taxonomy (NCBI): domain Eukaryota; kingdom Metazoa; phylum Chordata; class Actinopteri; order Cypriniformes; family Nemacheilidae; genus Triplophysa; species Triplophysa rosa. Next base: position 16,481,138 of record NC_079910.1, read on the forward strand.
GGGATTTGAACAAACCCCAACACTTTGTAAACCAGTCCTACGCTGTCTGTGCTGTAGACGAGTGGTAAACGATGCCTCAAATTGTGTGGCTTATTGAGCAGAGGCGTGCTATTACTTTTCTATGTGATTGAACAATTTTCACCTGGCAGTGCACAAAACGAGAGGAAAATCTTACATTGAGGAGGGACCTGAGCTCTATGTCTAAGAATTTCATACCATTTAAAAATGCTCAAACCACTAAAAAACCTAAAGATACAACATCTCCGCAAAATCGTCAGAAAATATAAAATCGAAGTTTGTGTTTGTTTGGGAGTGTGCGTCTGCATTTGTGAGTATTAAAGGGCAAGAAATGCAGACAGAATGTTTGCATGTTTGTGCACGACGAGAGATTTCAACCCCATGTCTTGTGCAAGAAGACCCACCCTAATCATTTCTACACTCCCACATGATGGAATGGGTTAAAGGACACGCTGGGAGAGGCATCACGGGAAGACGTGGGATGCTTCATCCGTCCGGACTGCTTTTGTGGGTTAAAAGAAAATGTGAGGTCAGAAAAGGAGGAGTTCGGGGAAAGAGTGATAGAGAGGAAGAGGAAGAACATACAGTAATTGAAGGCTAGAGGCACTGATCAGCACACACATACAGACGTTTCATGTTCATCGAAATAACAGAAAAACAAACACCCATAATTCTAAATTGCTAAAGTTTTTGTGATGTTTACTGTCCATCGCGTTGCTAGGTTGTTAGCATGTTGCTATGCGGTCGCTGGGGTGTTTGGTAGGTGGTTGCCTATTCATAGAAGTCAGAAGTTAACAAAGTTAACAAAGACAAGCTCAAAGAAATGTTTCATTTTATTGCCATTTTTATTACACTTGCCATTTTTTAAGCTTTCACATGTCTTGATAAAGGCGGATGCTAACAAGTTGCTAAAGTGGACTACAGTTGTTGTCAGGCATAAAAATCTGAAAAAAATAATGCGACGTGAGCAAAAAATCTTAAAAAGACGTAGACGGAGAGTCATCCAGAGAGTACGAAAAAGGTGCTTCAAAAGGTTCTTCGATGCCATAGAAGAACCTTTTGGTTCCATAAAAAACGAAAAGTTTATACATTATACATTTGTGAAGATTATCGTGATGGAAAAAAATGTATCACATAAGTTTATCACAGATATTGACATATTACATATCTACAATCAGTTATTAGGTTTTATGTTTGTTTAAAGTCCCAGCCACAGGTATGAGCTGAAGCAAGCAAATAAACTAATGATCTAAAGAATATTCATACACACACACACACACACACAAGGAACTGACTTGTCTTCTCAGCAGTCATGCTGATAAACACACAAACAGTCCCTCATTAAGTCACTCCCCCCTCAGTTCCTCTCTCCATCCCTCCCTTCCTCGCCTGACCAGCTCCTCTAATTTACTTTTTCATCTCCTCTCCCCCCCCCATCACTCTCAAGAACTCATAAAAACACTCAAGTCGCCAAGACTAGTTTAAAGGCAACATCATTTATAACTAGAAGAAAAACCCTACGTACACTGTATGTGATATATATGAAGTAACCATACTGGACATGAATCTCACTCATAAACCATAGACCAACAAATAGTGTGAAAAACAAAACAGTATACACACATACTAGATTACTCATGTCCATACAGTGAATTGAGAGAGAGTAATGGGAAATAAGGTTAAGAAGAATGTGTGTGTGTGTGTGCGCGCGCGTGTGCGAGTGTGTGTGTGTGTGTGTGTGTGTGTGTGTGTGTGTGTGTGTGTGTGTGTGTGAGAGAAATACATTTCAACTTATATCTAAATAAATGATCCTTCACCTTTTTTTAAGCAACATGACAATAGATTTTCTTCCTAAAACTGTTTTTCGTGGAGTCAAACGTTTGAAAAAATTTGTTCTTCAAATTGCAAATTGTACCTGAAATTGTAGTAATGGCTTTCCTAATTGGGATTTTGTATTAAAAGTTGCATCAAGTATAATATTGTATATAAGCAGGGGCGGCCTGGCCATCTGGCATACCGGGCGTTTTCCCGGTGGGCCGCTAACGTAACGTAATGTAACGTAACGTAATGGGCACAGTTAGATCTACAGTGGAGATGAGCTCAGCTTTAAAGAGCAAACTTAATTTAAACCATTTTTAATTTCAATTATATTTTTAAAAATTGTTCTACGACTGTTCGTGGTTTTTCATTTCCCCCATTCGTATTAATTTAGGTTTAGAGCAATTTTTGTGACTAAAAAAGTCAAATGGGAAAAAATACTCCATCGCTAGACCTTAATTTGTACCATAGAGGAATATAAAAACCTTGAAATGGGCACTGCATCTCACAAGGGAGTAAAAGGAAGAAACCATGAAGGTAAAATGCTGAGTGGGAGAGACCACAATCAATACACAACTCTATATGAGCAGTCTGCTCACACACAGGAAAAGTGGGTCAAGCAATAGCAGAATAACCGGAGAGAGCGAAGGAGGGGGGGGGGATTTGGGTGTGGAAGAAAGAGGGTTGTGACCTCTTTTGACTACCTATCCAAGCCTTACAACCCCCGGTGGCTTTTCTGAATCTTCTGGTAGATTTTAAGCAATGCATTCTGGGATGCATCCTGCCTCTCGTCTCTTAGACGCAGTGTGTTTAGGCTTAGCAGAGCACAACGGTTCTCCTAAGAGCCTGCAAAACTGAATCAAAATGAATTTCATTACAGCAGAAGATGTTTAGTGTAATTTAGTAATGTAAACACACATTTACTTCACGCTCAGATTAGGTGAGATGTATTATGTTGTGATTTGTGTATGCTGTGGACATTCTAACATTCAAGTCTTATTCCATTGGCATAGTAGGAACAACAACAATAATAATAATAATAATAAGTAAATAATAATAAATGCCAGTTGCTAAGGGGTTGCAATCCGGTTGCTAAGGTGTAGTGAAGCCAATCCTGAAAGCCATAAAATTGTGAAAATAGGTCATGTGTGTTTATTGATGTACATGATAAACTATAATAGATTTCAAGAAACAATACTCACATTTGAAATTAAAATATGCAATCAGTAATCTAGATAGTTGATTTTATTTTATGTCATATTTGAATAATGGTAAAAAGATATCTATATCAATTTGCATAGATTAAGGACATCTATCAGCTCATCTTTGGTATATTTTTAAAGGCGTTTTGAGTAAAACAGTTTTGTGTGTATGCATGCATACAAAAGACATGAAATAGATTAAATTTTTTGAAATACAGTTGTTACATTCTGATTTATAATATGATAAATCATAAAATTAAAGATTTTATTGACACTGTTAAAATGTTTTGTAATGTTGCACAATAGATAGAAATATTATGCAGTCTATGACATTATGAATGAATTCTTCATGAGACACACAGTGTTGCTTGTGTGCGTGCATCAAACTATATTCTATATAATGTCTATATGTGCATCCATGCATAAGTTTTAGGGGGTAGAATTCTGGTAGGTGGGCAAAACAGATCCTGCCCCAATTTTACCCCCCTAAAGTATGATCATGTCTTGTGTCACATGTAATATATGTGGTCTTGAAATACTAGCATGTCTATGTAAAAATGAAGAACTTCTAAATGAGACACACAGTGTTGTTTGTACGCATTTATCAAACTACAATTTTTTGACTACATGTGCTTCCATGCATACGTTTGAGGGGGGAAGAATCCTGGCAGGTGGGCAAACCAGATCCTGCCCCAATATTACTCCCCTTGAAATATCAGCATGTCTATGTAAATATAAAGAAATTCTACATGAAACTTACAGTGTTTCTTGTGTACATGCACCAAACTAATTGTTTTTTACCCTACAGTGTAGAAGGTTGAATGTTCTTTAAATATTTTAGGATGATTTTATGTAGAAAACAGTAAAGCACAAAAAATGACTTGAGATGGGTTTTCACAGTCAGGGGGACAAGTTTATGCATTTTGTTTTATTGTGAATATGTGAAAACCCTCAAGTTTAAAATGTTAAACCAAATTTGAACAATGCAATATAGCAAACATGCTTTTGCTGTATTTCACAGAATTTTCACATATATTTTACACTATAAACAACAAAAGCTGCATTTATACTACCTATGGAGCTGCTTTAAATTTTGCTAAAATGTTACTTCATGTCCAGTTGTAAATATAGATTTTATACTAGTTTCCAAACCACACTCACAATAGTTTTCAAGAAATATCAGCTCATTTTGACTAGTCGAGATCTCACAGTGCCCACACATTTTGTGTCCAGGTATAGTGGGCCTTAGTTCATCGACCACAAGTCACAAGATCCCACCCACATGTCCGTAAGTCACAAGATCCCACCCACATGTCTGTATGATATGCAGTGTACGTCTACAGGAATTATTTACTCAGTTTTGTTCATCATCTGCCGAAACCAGAAGTCTGATTACCTAGGAAATGTGACCCGCCCATAATAAACCAGTTGATTTGAGGTATAATTTATGTCCGTAGCACTACAGGAGATATTATGTTAGGAGATATTAAATAGAATTCAGTTTTTCAAGGTTTTGCTACAGTTAATTCATTGCCATTTATAATTTAAAGTCAGCTGCCTTGTGCGTATCTCATGGAGCAACAAATGAAACACATTATAACTTCTGCCCTCTACACACAAAACTGTCATTCTTTCATCAAGACGGATGTGAAATCAGACGTGGCGGATCCAAAAGAGCCACTGATGACCTAACAAAGCTTTTGAGATGCCGGCCACCTTCTGACTTCACATGTGAAAGCAGGCAGAGAGGTGAGGCGAAACAAGTTTTTGGAAAAACCGGAGAACAAAAGACTCATTTGGCTGTTTTCTGTCTTTTCCCCTCAGCTCGGGCTTGTGGGGGCAGTTTTGTCATCAGGGGTGGGTAGCTCAGAGAAGTGAAGAAAGAGAAGTAGAGATATCGGTCAAAACTGTTACCACACACAGCCCATGAACACACACACACAAACATGCATGAGATCTCTATCCAGATGGCGTTTAACCTTCCGCCCACACACACACACACACACACACACACACAGGCTTCGATTTCTGTCTTAAGCCAAAGTATACACTTTAGGAACAGACCTCAGACCCCAAATATCCCTAAACATACTCTCTTATGAGCTGTTCAGACCCAACATGTCAGTAACATACACACTGAAACATACAGTATTTATACATCCATGTATGGTTTCTTCCCCCTGGTGTATACTGAAGCCTATTGTTATTCTCAAGCATCTCTGTTAATGGGGATAGACTTAAAAAGGTTTATTACAGTTATACAGTATTCTCTATATTCATGACTTTGCATGGAAACATTATGTCTTACCTAACAAACTTAGTCATTTATATTTCAGTGGTTAAACAATTTGGCCAAAACTCCTTACTAAACCTACAAATCTTCCCACGTTACAAACCTTACATTCTTCTAAGCCCCTCATATAATGGAGGAAAATGTACATCTTAGTAATAATTTGACCAGAACCTTGTTTCTTTTTTCTGTCAACCTGAATTATGTAATACAATATTTCAAACTTCATCAGTTAATTCAGTTTTCTGAATTGCTGCTTGTTTGATGAAGAATACATTTGCAGAATATACATTGCATAGAATAGACTACGTACACACTATAAATACACAAACACAATAGCTCAAGTGTGCTGCAGAAACACACAGGGGCATTTTTTCCACTTCCTGTGTCAATGAGCAGGGGTGTAGAAATCACTATAACCGAGGAGACAGTTATGAAAACAAACATTTAAATCACAAATAAACAAACATCCTACACAACGTAGCTAATAATTTGGGAAGAAAATTGGCCCGCAAAAGAAAAAAGTATGGACGTTCTCAAGGAGAAAAATGGTTTAAAGAGAAAAGAATGCCTTCATTTGCATCTTAAAAGATCAACAATTACTTGTACAATACTTTATTTGATGGTTAGGTGTGCGTTTTGATTATAAGACGTACCTATTCAGACAAGTAAACATTTAATTACGCTAGTTCAAAACCTGTATATGACTCTTTTTTCTGTGAAACACTTTTCTGTGGAAAGAAGATATTTTGAGAAATGTCTGTGTTCATACAATGGAAGTCAACGTGGTCCAGTGTTGTTTGGTTACCAACATTCTTCAAAATATCTTCTTTTGTGTTCTGCAGAAGAAAGAATGTCATACAGGTTTGGAATGAAATTATGAAGAAACGTTAATTTTTGTGTGAAGTATCCCCATAATTCGCTCACACAGCATCAAATGACAGATCCATACAGTAATGGATGCAGGAATAACAGATACACACTAACTGCACTGACATAAGAGGATATTATCTCTCTCCATCACACACTCGCTGTCTGTGACTGTGTAAAATGAAATGTCACAATTGACACTATAAATCAGATAAATCTACAATGACTCTATTTTCTTTTGCTGTACACTCACATTTTCTGAAATGTTTTATTTAATCATTTAAATACTGTAGATCGACTGTGTTTGTTAGATTTGTTTCTTCTCAAACATTGAACCAAACAATCAAAATGATTGACATTCTGCATCATACCAACCAAAAATATTTTTTATGAAACGGTCAGTTCGGTCCTTGATTCTGATTGGTTGAGTGGAGTTCTAAGCCATAAAAAATACCCTGTAACCCACTGCTTCTTGCTTTAATTTTCTCTTTAACATGAATATAAAATTAGTGTGCTTGTTTATTATTTACAGCTGTTTTCTGTTATTGACAAGTTTTTTAAGCGCTTCTAAAGAGCACCTGAGAGTTCATTGCTCCTTCACAGTTTCTACTGTATCATCAGGTTGTCATGGGCAATGATCCCCCTAGTGGTGCATTGTGGGTAAACAGCAACAGAGTGCCGTGAGCAGATACACACTCAGATGCACACATGAGATCAGGAGCTACATGTTCTGCTTTATGACTTTATGAAGACTGTTTTTTCATCTGCCCTTCTAAGCAAATAACTCAGGTATTACACACATGATCTTTACAGAGCTACCTCATATCGGCCCCCCGAAGATTCCCTTAAGAAATGTGTAACGTCTTAAATGCGACAACTGGATAATTTTCTCACATACAGTTTTTATGTTATTGTTCAGTTCAGTTCAGATTATTATTTCATCCACCTGCTTGAAATATATTTCTTATGTTGCTTTTGTGTTAATTTAAGCAGATTCTGAATTGACCTTTAGGGTGGCTTTACCTTTCCACTATGTTTAACAAAGGGACATTGACAAAACACAAAATCTCTCATCATTTATTCACTCTCGTGTCAACCTGTATACGACTCATTCTGCTGTGGAACACAAAAGAAGATATTTTGAGGTTTTGTGCCCATACCATGGAAGTCAATAGGGGCCGATGTTGTTTAGTTACAGTCTTCAAAATATCTTCTTTTGCGTTCTGCAGAAGAAAGAACGTCATACAGGTTTGGGTGAGTAAATGATGATTTTTTATATTTTATTATATTTCTGTTTTTGTCCCTCTAACACACCCCTCCGTCTCAACAAATTTGTCAACACTTTCCCATAATCCACCTTGCTCACCACACCCTTTTCTACACCCCATGTGTGCGGCCAACAGCTTTTTTCATTGATTTTGAATGACACAAAGTTGATGCTTAAGGGTTATAAAATGCACCATTAAGTGTTTTAAAGCCCTTGAATGCTTCTTTAATAGATCTTATTTAGAAACAACAAACCGTTTCATCGCTCTGTTCCTTTGTTAAAGATTTTTACTCAGTTATCTAGTGCACCGCTCTTCTCTTGATCCATTCATGCAGATCCATACAAAAACTACCGTCCGACCGTAGTTTACCAGCAAGAATGTGACCCGTCACTGATGTAAAGTGTTTGATAGGATTATTTCACTTTAAAGACGGAACATAAATTGGATTTTGTGGGGGTGTCACCCGGTTTTGGTATATAATGCCTTTTTTTTGTCCAAATCTCAAACAAAGCAAAATCTTTTTTTAAATGCGAACTTTTACTAACAATGTATAAAATAATGCAGTGAAACAGCAATAAAATGCTAAGAAAACGAGAAAGTAAAGCAGTTTATTCATTGCTCAACATTCGTTCATTTTTAAACCAAAAATACATGTGTAATGTATATAAAATATAATGTGAATCAGTTTAATAAAAAGATTTTGACAAATTTAGACTAACAAAAAACATATTTAACAGCATTAAACATTTGACCCAACTTTAAAAAGATCTCACATAACACTCTACAATTAAACCACATTGGCGAGGGATTTTTCAATTTACAACTCATCATCAATTTACCAGAAATCTTACCAGAAATGACAAGTTCTGCTGTATTTGTGTCTGTAAGTCTATTCCAGTAATACACAAATACAGTGTCACAGATTTTACTCGGCCATAAGGTGAAGTGCCATTCTGGTGGTTAGAAGAACCATCGTTCATCCGCGCGGGTTCAAGTGAGACAGTTTTTCATGGGCTGACGAACCTGAGATTGACCAAAAACTCCAGCATTCTCAGGTTGGACAGTCCTTAAAATCACTGCTCGTACACGATGATGAGACCAGCCTGACCACAGATTACTTCCATGGTCCAGTCGGTCTCTTAAATAATGGAGGAAAAGACACATAATTAATAAGAGAAATTAAGACCTGCTCAAGAAACAAAACGTCCAAAATCTCTCAGCGAGAAAAATGTATTCACAGCTGATAATGAGAAACAAATACTGTGGATTAAATCTAAATATCTGGAGACACAAATAATGTTTTAATTGACTGCATTAGATATTCACCTCATGTAGTTTTATGCAAGTGAAGTTAAATCAACCTTGACATTTTATGTCTTCTGCGTTTTCATTTGACAGATGTGTAATAATGGATGTATAATCTAGCTTTCCAGATGGGTCTGATTTGATTTGAGGTATTTTAAATATTTGAGGTATTCAAACTTTAAACACTCAATACTATATAATATAGGCTATGCGTTTGACACGTAACCAGATGAACAAAACGTCTTTGAACAAGCTGAAGAGACAAATAGAAACTCCACATAATAACACATGATTGAACATTTTCATTACATTTACATTATTACATTTGACAGATTTCTTGTTTGCAAGAAATCTTTGATTCTATGAAAGTACCTTGTAGCATCTATCGTGCATATCGTTCACGCCCTACCCTATGTATGCTATATATTAGATATCATGTTTTTGCCTTTCTAGTTCATAAGTTGCAGTTTTTGAAAACCTTTGACCAGCTTATTTTCTTGATCTGTTTTCATCATTAAAAAAGAGGACAATGGCCTCTTTTGCATTACAACCGCTGAGAGACAATTGGCGCACCGTCTGTTAACTTTAATGGCCTCGTGGCTTCACAGAATGATGAACCACAGTTTTAACTCTTCATCTTTCTCTGTGTCTTGATAACAGTGCTCAAACTGTCACCGTTGTGCAAAAGTACACAAATCATGTTTACAAATATGAAACCTTATCCATTTTTTGCCATCGGTGAGGCATCACGCTCAACAGCTGAAATGCACACATAATAACCAAAACATATAAACTAAACTAAATGCATAAGTTATAAAGTAAGTGATAAAAAATTCAGCCTATGTATAATTTTGGAGAAATATTAACCACATAGTTGCAGTAATGGATGATTCATTCATCCATGTGCAGACTGCTGCTTAATATGCATTTAATACACAAAGCACAAAAAAGCCTTCACCTCTACGCTGCCCACTGAGACGTTCACACGTTGCTTGTTGAGCCGCACTGGGAAGACATTTTCCAGCCTTTAGGAACGTGGTGAAGAGCTCTGTTTCTGGAGAAGCTGGACCATCACACCCCGCAGCTCTGTGACCTAAAGGTCCTGTGTGAGCTGCTGAAGATGCTGTAGAGCTGCCACACGCGAGCGAAGCGCCTCCTTCCTGTTTGTCACTACGAACAGCCTTGTGGTAAACTTTCCATGACATCTCAATATTGAGGGCCACTAAAGCACATTTCATTCATCTCAAACGCATCTTTTTAAAAACTTATGACGTGGTTATTGTTCTTTCGACAGAGGAGGAGCGAGAATAGATTCTTTTTCAAATTCAAATAGAAGTTTTAAACTTCAATATTTTTAGCAAGAAACAGACATAGTAAGACAATTAGCATATATTAGTTTTTATATGCTTACATATTCTCATATGATGTGACTTACATGCGTTGTACATACGCTGTGTGCATGATGCATGCAAGGCACAGTATGATCAAATAAATAAATTTTTAAAAAATAAAACATTTATACACCCACATGTCGTTCAAAACTGCATGACTCTTTCTTCTGCGGAACACAAAAGAAGATATTTTGAGAAATGTCTCTGTGGTTTTGTGTCCGTGGAAGTCAATAGGGGCCAATGTTGTTCGATTACAGTCTTCAAAATATCTTCTTTTGTGTTCTGCCGAGAAAAGAAAGTAAAACAGGTTTGGAATGACATGAAGATGAAAGGTTTCTGTTATTTTGGGGTCATCCTTTAAGTCGGAGGAATATAAACCAATAGCTGCATAACCACTTAAAACAGGTCAGGTCAGGTCTCAACCAAAATCTCCATAAAATGCAGAATTTACAGATACGTGACATACTCGACATGGCTTGCTTTGAACGTACGAGCTGATAAACAGGTCAGCTGACCTCTTCATGCTGATAGGACAGAGAAACGTGTTCAGTTCGTTACAGTGACAATATAGATTGAAGTTAATTATGGAAACTGATGAAAGATAGCTGGGTTAGTTTCCATACCGAGAGGACAACCACAGCATCCTTCCTGTGTGTTTGACACATGAATGACTTCCAAGCCCCTTCTCTCGGTTATACTTTAAATGGTTAATTTTAGCAACAAATCTTCTATACAAGCAGGTGCGGAATGTTCCAATTCCAATTCCTTGACGGGCCGGTTTTTCATTTAGCCTCCCAGAAGAAAAACTGTTTGGTGGGTAATGTTTAAAAAGATAGCAAGGGTCAAATGGAAATACAAGGAAGTATTAGGCGGCAAAAAGAAGCACTTTAACACCGTTCCTATCATTATTTGCAATATCAAATAATATAATGTGGATACCGGCTGTTACACAGCTGTTTGCCAATAAAATGTATGATCAGAAAATATTCATATTACATGTGACTGGAAAATGACTAATTATACAACAATACCCATAAAACTGTAATTATGCAAAGGCTGGGGCACCATAAAAAAACGTGAATTAACTTTTTTTGTAAGTAAAATGAAATCTTTTTTCTGTTATTTCTGTAATTTCATTTTTTACCGTATTTCAAAAATATGTGAAAACTCAAAATGTCAAATAAAACTAAAATTCCAGGGGTTTTTTTGCATGTAGAACAATATGCGACCGAGGATGCTGAATATCAGAAAGTCACAAGAAACCAATCAAAGCACTGCAGAATGTGTGAAATAAAAGCAAACGGCTAAAAATAGACATCACAAATCATCCACTTTTATTCCTGGTGTGAAAAAGACAGACGAGATACATTCATTAGGGTTTGACTTCAGTGCAGATGCTTTAATACAATATTTCACTTGTTCATATTTGCGACAACTATTTTGGCCAAAAACTAAAAATAGGATCTCGTGTCCACGGAAACTTACAGAACATCATTTTGGTTAACTGCAATAAATTATACGATTGCGTTATAAAACAAAGAATCCCACACAATCGGACCAATTCTGTAATGAAATAATTCTTCAGGCTAAATACAGCTTCTCAAAGTGCTCAGTGGGGTAAAATGATAAAAACCTGATATCAATAAAACAGCCATACAAAAATGCTTCATTTGCCGTGAATTCCAAGCTAGACACGAACATTTCCTGTGATCTAGTTTTGTTCTTACGCTCTGTATGTTCCCAACAAGAACGTAAACGTCAAGCAGAACTGAGCCATATATGGTAAAGGCAGCTATAGATGCTGGACAGACGCGAAATGTTCCACTTTTGTGGGTTACAAAAAAACATGTAGGTCATTATCTCAACACGAGGTTTTTCATAGAGATTGAAAAAGAATACACAACATTAACTACCTAAAATTGTTCAGCGACAGTTGGCGATGAGCTACGGTGGTGATAGTTTGATGTAGCTTCTCATTCGTGCCCGTGTTAGATCGACCGAGCAGTGCTATGTAAACTTAAACCCTTACTTCTACATGATTTAGCACAACAGACAAACGAAATATAACATCCATAACAATCACATGGCAGTAAAATGAAACTTAAAAAATATCAAGAACAAAATGAAACTTTATAACCAAAGTTGTTGTACATGATTTAGAAGTCTTTGTTGTGAAAGTGTAATTGTTAACAGTCTGTGGTTTGGTCAGCAGCCGCTAAGCAAGCGAAAAAAAGACAAAGATTAAAAGTGAGCAACGCCCACACGTTTTTTCCGATGAAGTGGTCCTTCAAAGAAATTCACTGCCTATATGCAGCAAGGCGACACTCTCAGACTTTGCTCTCAACAAAGGCAGAAGAACAGAGTAAAACAAGACCAGAGATGTTCTGTCTGATGGGGAGCGTATACACCCAAAACACATTCAGAAACAACTTCAAGACATACTAAACACTTCCAAATAAACTTGAAATAACATTAAATAATCCTCTTAAATAACAACAATGAAGAAAAATTTAATATTTATAAATAAGCCACATAAAACTTTCTCATAAAACACTTTTGGGAGAGCAAAAAGTATAAAAATATTTTAAAAGTTTATAAATGTACAAATATCAGACACCGTCCTCCTCACTGTCCTAGCAGGGTTTTTTTGGAGTGTTACAGACGAGCGCAGGAGATCTCAGCAGCTCGGCTCATCCATGTCTTCATCACTCCAGTCCGGCGGTGCATCTGTTCCAAAATAACGATCGCCAAAATTTCCTACCAAAAAAAATGTGTTTATCTGTTTGTATAAAACGTGCTACCTAAAAGCTGCAATGTGTAATATGTTTTGGTAAACAAATGTATAAGTTTAGTCAAATTTGTGTTGCAAAACTCTCTCCTTAATCACCTGGTTCACAAACCTAAATGATTGAGTAAACCTAATGATTGGAATGAGTTATCATTTGGCACATTAAGTCAGTTTGACGTCATTTGATGAAGATCAGTATGTAAAGTAACCTGCCATTTTTCTTACTCAAAAAGAGGGGAGCATTATGGATTGCAGCTTTAACATTTACTGTCAGCTTTGAAATCATATGAAGCCAATAAAATGACGCTGGGGTTCAGTATCTCACCTATGCCAGGGATGATGTGAAAGAGGTCGTTGACCTTCTTGTCGACTGCCGTGGTCATAATCTTGACCTGAGGGAAGGCGTAGGCCACCGAATGAACACCCATCTCCGCCATGAGCAGAGACACCAGCAGGATCTTCTCCTCCTGAACGTCATGATCCTACACACACACACACACACACACACATTGTAAAGTGTGTACATATAAAGGACGATCACAGTCAATGAGTCTAGGGGTTCATTTCAACAAAGAAATATTAAACTGATAATAAAAAAATGAATGAACTATGACCGTCTATCTCGGTCTAATTTTGTCAAATATTTTTTTAAAGTGTACTTGGTTACCATGGAGACAACAGTGTCAGTAAAAAACGTGATAAAAGTAAAAAAATCCCACATATTTGTATCACTTCCAACTAAGCTGTACTGTGTTGAATTGTACTTCACATACAATTTAAATAAAAAGTATGTTTTCATTTTAAAACATTGACTGATTATAAAAAGAAGTTCCAACTTTACACCACAGAATGTGGAAATGACATTTGTTGGTTCAGAAGACAGAATTTACACATGTGACGCATGTAATAAATTTAAATGTCATTCTTCAGACTCGCTAGAAAACAATGACAATAGGAAACAAATGCTTCTACTAGATGTTTACACATTTGAACATATTTTTTTATAAAGCCAAGCACTCATAATAAGTAAACAACGCCATAAACGCAACTCGTCCTCACATCGGCGTCAAGCTGAACATGTGTGAATGTGTTATGTCATGTCGTACGGCCGCTGTCAGATTGTGAGGTTTCACTGTTACGCCTCCACTCAGAGAAAACAAACTGGGCCGCTCTATATGTGCTGTTTGAGTAGGCGTGTGTGCCTGTGCCACTGCACACTATCAATTCCGTTAGACGACAAAGAGATGTTGTGAGAAAAGCTCTTACTAGTAAAACTCTTATGGCCATCATGGCGGCAGCTCCGGTGGACACGGTGCAGTCCATCAGAATCACGTGATCCTCGCCGATGTCTTTGGGTAGACGCAGGTAATGCAGCTGGACGACAACGAAGTGAAATAATGTGACTTTAAAGGCACTGTGTGCAGTAATAATACAATGACAAATAAATAATAATCATTATTTATTTAAATTAATAATTACCCCAAAAGCATCCTAAATGTGATTTTACAGTTTAGTTACACAAAAACTAATGCAAATAATAAAAAGAAAGTGTATAACTGAAAAAAATATTTAGTACTTATATTTAGTACTTAAAAATACTACATCAAAAAATAGAAGTTATATTGCGGTCAAATCGATTAATCGCGATCAATACATTTCCAAAATACTGTATGTGTGTGGGGTGTATATATTTATATGTATATATAAATACACAAAAGTGCATGTATATATTTCAAAATTATGAGTAGTTATTTACATTATGTAAAACTATCAATACAGTATATATTTAAATGTATGTGTGTGCATTTATGTACATATAAATACTTACACCACACACATATATTATATAAACACAGACATTTATTGTGTAATAGATTCATTGATTTTAAAAGCACCAAAAAATAAAAAAATCCTAACTGTGATTTCGCAGTATAATGGAAAAGTATGGATAATATAGTATATAGTATCTACAGTACATGGAAAAGTAATGCAAATATCGACTAAAAATACCAAAATATAAACTATAAATTACTATGTATGCAATTTAAACGTAAATAAACATGAATATATAAATACTACATCAAGTAAATGTCTTTAAAATGATGCATACACTAAGGTTTAAAAAATCTTTAGCTGAGATGTAAACCTCCAAAAATCTTGAATGAAATTTCTAAATCTACCTCGCGTTCCAATTTGTCCATTTTAAAACGTAGTAACGGTAAAAGGGGGCGGTACCTCAGGCTCTCCGGTGTCCTGATTGGTCTGAATGAGGATTTTGCCGATGCGAACATCTTTGCACACGGCTCTAAGCGCGGGCTCCATGGTTTCTCCCGCCCTGAGAATCGACACGCCTGTAATCTGTTTGAAACACAGAATGGCATGGGCCGGCAAAAGGGAATATTTTTTTAAGAAATTGGACTTCCTTTTAGTACCAAACTGTCCTTATTCACTTTGGTTCATGCATTTCAATGATCGTACTCCGAGATTTGAGATAAGATTGATCCAACAAGTAGCGACATTCCACATCATGGCAAAAAATGCACAAACAACAGATCTAAAGTCGTCTTACCCTCTTCCCATGAAAGGTTCTGCCCTCGTAATCCTCACCCTGTGGGGTCTGAACAGTATGGACCTGATGCCCAAAACAAACACATATCTGTTATGTCAAAGCCAAACTGTTTGTGAGCGAGCAAATCAGATGTAGTTAAACTGATCTTCCTCTCTGATTAAAACCAACGCTAAATGATCACTTTTCAGCTCTGTTTTAAGTGTAAAGGTCATTGTGCTGTCGCTCACGGCTGAGACTAAATCTCTCGTTGCGTTTGTTAGTCTGAATTTCCATTGCGGTGGACACGTGAGCCAAGTTTCCATGTCAAAGGCGAGGCCTTCATGCACACATGTGAAAGTCACGGGTCGGATCTAAAGATTTCCCAGCAATCCCTGCTACTCCTGTCTATCACTGTATCTCTGTTTTCACTTTCTCACCTGAGATGGAAGGAACGAAAGCGCTCTCTCTATAAGCAGCCGCATTAACCTCTTGGAGTAAAAGATGAACTCATCTCGACTGGTCTCTTTATTCCTGTAACACATTCATATTGCAAAGTCAATTACAGACAAGAAAAAAGTTGTGACTTATTTGCCGTCTATTAGCTTTTTTGGTGTCTACTGTATGCCAGTGTACTTACAAAGTGGACAAAACTAACTGTAGGAGATACACACATGTAATATTTACAGCCTTTCCCTTCCAGCAAAACAAACCACAAATGGCTGATTCTCACGAGATCTCGGTTTCAAACATTTAACATTTTCTTAAAAACAATCATATCAACAAATTTTATTCATTAAAAACAAGGTACAACGTATTTAAGAAAAAAAAATCAAAGCTTCCTGACAGTAACAAAATTTTAACATTTTTTCTAAAAAAAGGCCTTAAAAATTCTCATTACCGTAACCATTTAAAACTGTCAATCCCATAGCATGTTTAAAAAAAAACAGAAGCCATGATGCCTAAGCAAGTTTTTACATACATAATAAGACATGAATGAAGTATATTTTAATAGAAAATTATACATGCAACATTTTTTTAAATGCAGAAAATGACCTGTATCGGTAATGAGAATAAAAAAGTCGTGTACACAGCGTGAGAAGAGAATATTACACTTTTAACTGCAGAAATATGAAGTAATCTGTTCACCGTTTGAAAGGTACTGGTAGATGTGTTTCTTCACATAAAATCAAACTTTATGTAAATATCTTTGTGTGTTTAAACAGTCCTTTAAAAATGTTACGGAGGGTGACAATGTCATTCATGTACACTTATTTCTTCATTTTCATTATACACATGAATGATCCGTCAATGATTTTTTGTCATTTGAGGACATCTAGTAGAACATCCGATTTTTTTCCAGAATATTTTAAATTACTTTCTTAAATTACAACATATATTGCACTCAGACAATTTGGGACGCGTTACGGTAATAAGAAATAAAATACACAAATAAAATACACAAATAATTAATTCCTATGTTACAATTATTCTTTGTCCAAGGTAGAGAACACAATTAGGTCTATTATGACCATTTTTTGTGGTACCGAATTATACATTTTATAACGATAAAATCTTTACTGCCATGATGTTTCAGTGGCATCGTGAGAATGACCGAAATATTGATGACTCTACTTGTTCCAAGAGACATGTACAAACTTTTGTTCAATAAAAATCTCTCGGATAGCAAACAGCAAATATCATGGTATAGAATACCAAATGGGTGATGTATTTTTTAAGGCCAACCTGGATGTTAGCATCACACAGGCTTCTGAAAGCCAACAAGATTTTTCTGCAAGCCTTTGAACAAAATAAACAATTCTACGCTCCTTTTGAGAACTGTGCCCAGGTTGTATCAGTTTTCTATGATGTTTTAGATGCATTAGTTTTAGATGATGCTTGATGTACCAGACAGGTAAAAATGATGTGTTAACCACATATCTTCTTTCAGGCAACACCCTGGAGTCGACGGAAAGAGACTTCAACTAGTCTGGTAATTTTGGTCATACAAATAAGACCAATACATCATTCGAAACTGTGAAACGTCTACTTTTATTTGTGTACTCTCATAATAACAACAAGATAAACAGGGTGCGTGTTCAGCCGTCTCTGTCTCTGCAAATATCGCTCTGCAATGCGTAACTAAAACTAATTTCAAATGATCCAATTCAAATCGAAAACAAATATTCTGTGATTTTGTAATAAGCATGAAAGTAAAGACTCCTGTCTCAACTCGCTGTGCCTCATTTATCTTTATTTTATAGAAACGAGCGCAGATCCGTGCGCAGAAATCATCTTACGACAGGGTTTACGTGCGATTCAACATTCGTATGCCGCCAATCTCATCGTACAAATGATTGTACTTTATAAAAAACTGAAATCGGTCGTAATTTACATATCACGCCCCTATAAATTAAGGGTGTAGACGCCTCGCCCCTAGATTTGTGACATGGAGAAACATAATCCAGCCAAAAAGAGTAACTTTTCAGATTTAGAAATTAAAGTTTAACCTTGAAAAAGTGGAATCAAAGGAAGTAAAAAAAACAGTTCGGAAAGAGATCACTGCGGTCAACAGCGTTGGTGTAATGAACTCAACTAAAGCTGAGGTTTGTATTTTTTATTGAATATTTATTGGATATTTATGTCTTATGTTTATTGTTGCTTTAAATGACTTTGGTTTTATAATGCATTTAAATTTAAACAAAATGAATCTGACTTCAGTCTTGAAAAACTTTATTCAAGTTACATTAATGTGTTAATGTAAAAACGAATGTAGATATAAATGACTGATCATTTTTGCGACGTAATTATAGAATAATGTTTATATGTAAATGTTTTTATACAGTTTTCTTCATTTAGGTGAAGAGAAAATGGTCTGTGGCGGAGGAGACAGATGAATTTCTAAGCAGGAAAAAGGTTTAAAATGTAATGCTGCTAATCTTGCATTTCAGGCGGCTTAAATCAAGCACACACAGTTTTATGTTTGCAACATTTATTTTTCTCTTTCAGATCTGTCACAGGCAGGACCAGCGGTCTTCAGCCCCCATTAACCGGCCTGGAACCTGCCACACAAAGCCAGGCAACCTCGAGCTGTGACCCAGTGCCACCCCATCAAACATCGCACAAATAAAAAACCATCAAAGCATGCGTGTTTTCTCTTTTCAATAGAATGCATATTTGTCAAACAAAGAAGTTATCATCTTGCAAATAGGTCAACTTACCCATTGCTTGTAATTATATTGATTACTGTAGGTTTTTAAATGTTTTACTTTTAATTGTGCATTTTAATTGTGGTAAACTATCTTAGAAGTGGCCGGGAAGTGCAAAACATAACAACAAATCGCAAAACTTAAAACAAATCTAAAAGCAAAATCAAAAATGCAAAATCAAAATGACAAGCCTGAAAACGCAATATCAAATGTAAAAACAAAATAGCAAATCTTAAAACACAACAATTCGGGAAACAAAATACGTCAGAAACCACAATGACAAGTCAGAAAACAAAAAGACAAGTCAGAAAACACAACGACAAATCAGCCAAACGGGAAAAGGTAGGTATTTTGTTGGAATGGGACAGCAACTGCTGATTGGACGAAAACTCCTGTCACAATCAAGATATCCAAGACGCTTAATGTTACTATGGGGAAGGACATTCGTATGCGATACAGAGCATATTCATTGATTAACGCTCAAAGGCCACATTTAGTTAATAAAGTTGAACGACATGGGAAAATTACGTCCGTTATAGGTTCTGAATTTCGGTTTCGATTAATCGTCCAACCCCTGGCAGGACGTGCTATTTACATGGCAATGACCTGCATGAGACACCCCAACAAGGGTAACGCCCCTAAACAATAGCACAACAAAGCATTGAGATTCATCGTCAAATTTATTGATTTGTCTGCGCGTTTGGACAACACGCTGTACACGAGCGGAAGATCTTCAGACGGTCCTATAGGCTGAGTAAAAGTTTTCTTTAACTTTGAAAAAAGGCCGTGATTTTGACAACAAAAGGTTTCTTCATGAAGAGCGTCTGCAATTCAGCGGAGCACATTATTTCTGACGACTGTTTCTTTATCTCCTTCATAAAATGTCCGTGATTTTTATTATAGTATATGTGCACTATGGTTAATCTAGTTAAACCATGCATAATTTTTGTATGGGTTACATTAGTCCAATTTTTTTTTTAGTATATAAATGTTACAATATGCATGTTTTACAACATGGACTATATATTGTCCCTTTGGTTTATTTGTATAACAACATGTATATGTGTTACAAAAAAGTGGCGCATTTTGTTACGCATAGGCATTGTTGGTATTCATATTATTAGCCCATTAGTTGATGTCATTACTCCACCACCTCTGTGACGTCATCAACTAGATTGCTGAACCAACTTAGTTCAACTGATTGATCTCCGACAGAGTTATTACGGTTTTGGGAACAGTCGTACCTATATCGTTCATTTCCCCAACGAGGGATCGTACTATGATGGTTAAGCAGCGAGTTACGTCGTTGTTCAGGAAAAGCACCCCAGAGCGGGTCTGACAAGTAGAATCAGGTGTTCTATATAGGAAGACATCTAAAACATTCTTGGAGGGGGGCCCGAGGACCTGGGTTGGGAACCACTGGCATGGATTGTGCTGAATACAGTGATGTGGGACTTAAGCCAGTAATATTTTTATAAATGACTGAAAAAGCACACATATCAAGGCAGGTCTCAAAAACACCCTCAGCCCCCAGAGGGTTACACCACAAATCTGTTCAAGACAAGCCATTAAGTTTAAGATGATGGAACTGGAAGTGCTAAACGTGAACTCAAAAATACATCATCCCTGCTGCAGTCTAAAGAGACGTAAACTAACGCTACTGGCCACTTGGACAAAAGCCACCCTGACTTCCTGTGTCCATAGAAAACATCTCAACAAAGGAACAAAAATTGCTTTTGAAAGTATTTTAATTCTATATTATATCATGGTCTTTTTGAATACTGGATTCTGATTGGCTGGAAGGTGTGCATTAAAACCCTTTAACGCACATGTAGCTCCAGTCAGTTTTATTACATTTGAAATGTAACTGACAAAATCACTGTAATTTTCACCTCTTTGATCTAAAATTTCACTGTAAACATCAATAAAAGATTTAACTTGGCAAATGACCATGGTATAAGCGGGATAATCCACAGCTAGCCGTGCGTTAAAGGATTGGGTGGTTCTTGGCTTCCACGTCGTGCATTAAAACCTTTTAACGCACGGCTAGCTGTGGATTATCCCTTACATATTACATGTCTGATATCAAATAATGTTTTGCTTTTCTTGATAATTAGACGTCAAAACTTTGGTTTGCTTTTGACCGGATTGGTTTTGATGTTATATATGAGCAGATTTAGATCAAGACTCTATCGAGCAGTCAAACCAACACGGGAGTGACTTAAACTGCAATTCATTGATCGGCCGCTAGAGACCGTCTCCAAAACAGAACAGAATCTCATTGAGTCCTGGGGCTGGACGATATGGCCAAAATTGACATTGAAATGCATTTCTTCATTTCGGCGATACAATATAATTCTGATAACGATATAAACAATATTACAAAAAGCAAAATGTAAGATATAAGTTGAGAGCGCCCTCTGATACGAACAATAATGCTGATCAAAATCATTCATTTGGGCTTCAAAATTGCTCTTCACAAACCTACGGATGACGTCACGGACACTATGTCCATGTTTATGGACTCTATACAGGTCATTCACATACTCTTTGTTGTTTATTGAACACAATGCAACATGTTGAAAAAATGTAGTGAGTGTGTCTGACCTGATGATGGTGTGCATGCCGCGGACCTGCGGTGTACTCTCCAGAACACTGAGGGTCTGTGGGAGGGGCTGAGCCTGATGGGCAGAAGCTAGAGCCGCCCTGTTTCCATCGCCACCAGTGAAAGAGACAGACAGATGGGTTATCAGCACCCCAGTATGTAAAGAGAACATAACACGTGTATTTATAACACAGACACATGCTTACACACGGTTTACTATAGTCATGAAAACATGGTGTAAATGGAATGTTCGAGGAAAGCGTGAAGCAGAGACTCATGGACAATCTTTATCTGAAAAGATCTCTACATGAAAGACTGTCCGTCTAAGAGCTTGTTTAGTCATAGAAACTGCTAAAAACAGCTCTACAGTGGCTACGAAAAGAATATACACACTAAAGTCAAACTAACATGTCTGAATTAATACATGCAAACTAAAGGCAATGATATTCTTACATTAAGTGTGTCTCATATTTGGAGCCACTTTAGGTAATAAATTAAACAGACACAGTGGCAAAAAACATATATAATAAGAAATAAAATGTTGTGTTTAAAAATTCTACAAGCTCTGTGTGGGTCAGTCTTTAGGAGATCCCATGATTCAATTACGGGCTGTTACATGATTAATCGCGATTAATCGCATCCAGAATAAAAGTTTGTGTTTACATAATATGTGTCTGTGTACTGTGCATATTTATTTTGAATATATAAACACACGTACACATACATGCATATATTTAGGAAATATTTGCATGTATATAGTTGAATAATGTATAATAATTGTAATAATTAAATATAAATAATAATATTATAATAATTTGTAGTAATATATTTGTATGTACTTTATATGTACATGTATGTGTATGTTTTTATAAATACAAAATGAATATGCACAGTACACAGACTTTTATTCTGGGTGCGATTAATCGCGATTAATCGTTTAATTGTGAATCGTTAAGCAGTGAAGTCAAAACCCCCGTCAATATAAACTGCTCTCAGTGTAAACGAACACGTGCAGAACATTTATGTCCATGTGTTTTACATTGAACAGACAGCTATTTCAATTCCTTCAAGCATATTTATAAAGCCCACCAAAATCTACTTTTGGTTTGCAAGGCAACAGCAAACAAACAAAAAGAAAAACGTAAGCAAATCTCCTCACATATCCCAGCGGAGTTTTCTCTGTGGGGGACGTGACAGACAAACAAACAAACACAAACAGAGAAACATACAGTGACAACAGGAAGAGAGGGAGAAAAGAAGAGACGTCACACCGTCAGGTGGAGGAGGATGAGGTGGTCACATGATTCTAAGAGTGGAACAAGAGCACTTACACACATACAGTACATCAGTGCTGATGACATTCACTCTGATTCTTAAACGTCCTAAAGGACAGTTCACCCAAAAATAAAAATGCTGACATCATTTATTCAAAACCTGTATACGACTTTGAAACGCAAAAGAAGATATTTTGAGAAATGTCTCTGTGGTTTTGTGTCCATACAGTGGAAGTCAATGAGGTCCAATGTTGTTTGGTTACTAACGTTCTTCAAAATATTTCCCATTGTGTTTCGGACACTATTCATTTTCATTGTATAGCAAAGAGCAGTTAAGCAACTTAACTTTCACGTTTCATGGCTGAAGTCACATGGATTTGAACAACATGGGTGCAAGTAGTCATTTTTGGGTGAACTGTCCCTGTCAGTGTTATGGTAAATCCATGCCTTTGGTCTGATTTATTTAACTGTGTTAGTTTGGTGTCAGTCCTGATGTAGCTGTCATCCTCTCATTCACTGACGCAAAGGTCGACTACATCCTGTCAAAGGGCTGTACTTCCTCATCTCTCTCTCGCTCTCTCTCTCATCCGCTGCTGTCTGCAGCCCAACGGAAAAATGAAACTCTTTGTAGTAGACAAAGCAACGTCAGTGCGTGCGAGACGCGGTGTTTAACAATAGCTACAGAGACAACCGTGAGTGAGAGAGAGAGAGAGAGAGAGAGGGAAAGTAAAAAATAACAGAAAGCGAGAGAGAGAGGTCAGGATAAGGAAGGCAGTGGAGTATTTTTAGACCCAGAATGCAAGGGGAGTGTCTGATGAATGGAAACCTCCTGTGGCACACAGCATTCATCTTCCTCTATTAACCCTCATTATATTATGACACATCAATCCCATGATGCTTTACTCATTAATGGTCTAAACACTGATGGGTGCTTTCAAACACTACAGCCGTGAAACATTCGTGTTTGTGTGGGTCTGATAATAAAATAAGGTTCGTTTTAGGAAAAAATGAACATTTTAGAAATATTTTCATGACAATCGAAGCTAAAAAAATCTTAAGTTTATTTTTTTGTAAAATATATTGACATCTATACATAATATAAATATACAATGAAATAAAAGAAATAACATAATATAAATCAATTTATTATTTCAAATATAAAAATAAAAAACTGCATGAGACTGTTATAGACTGCTGTTTTTTTCCCCCTGACAGGACACACGTCAGTGAAGACAGAGACGTCGCCCTCTTTTGGTCACTACAGGAAGTGCAGCGGGCCTCAGGAGGAAGATGCTTACATGGCATAAAAGTGGACAGTTTAATGACACAGTAGTTGCCCCGTGTACCGATCTAAGGCCAGATGTCTCGTTCCTGATTGAATAATCAGATCAGATTACTGGAGCTGACTCCAGATCAGCACTGAGGGGAAACTTCTGCCAGTGAAGACAGTGACGGAAAGTGAGAGAGTGATGAGCCGAGCTACTCTACCTGACGCTGAGTTCACGCTGTGTCACCGGTGGGAGGAGCAGGACAGAGAAATGGATGGCAGGGGAGAGAATAATCCAGTGCAGTGAGGAGGCAAAGCCAAACCAAACGTGTCACACCAGCATTACAGAAAACAAAAAGGCCCAGATGGAATCTGCAGAATTTCTCTTTTTTTCTTTTTTATGATTTCTAATATAGTAAAATTAGATTATACCATTTTTATTATTAAAACGGGATATTTAAAAACAGATAGAATGGAATTGAACAGAACTCCCTCATGCTATTAACATATTTACATATGTTATCGATTGACACCCCTAACGGAGGAAAGCGTTAGTAAATGAACCCAAATTTTCATGCAAAGGAGTTCTACAGAAATCTCTGTAGTTCTGCAAGTGCAAATTCCCTGTGGGCCTGAAAATGAACGACATCATCTGCTATTCAATACTGTAGTTAGTGCTACACAACCACATCACAGTCAAATATTAGTCCACTACCAAGCATTCCCAAATGCACTCGAGCATAAATAATACACTTCGTCTGATTGATAATAAATAATAAATCACAGAAAGGCATTTAAGAAGAAATGCAATAACATAGCAATCAGTATAACTCTACATCAATATTCCTACATTTTACACATACACACAGACTTTGGTTGACTATCTACGTGGGGACAGTCCATAGGCGTAATGTTTTTATACTGTACAAACTATATATTCTATCCCCTATCCCTAACCCTATCCCTAAACCTAAAGATCATAGAACACTTTTTGCATTTTTAGATTTGTAAAAAATATTGTTCTGTACAATTTATAAGCTTTTTTGCCCGTGGGGACCTCAATTTTGGTCCCCACAGTGACACGAGTCCCCATGTGTTGGTGTGTATTCAGGTTTAGGTCCCCACCGGGATGTACAAACATGAACACACACACACACGCGCACACGCGCACACACACGCGCACACACACACACACACACACACACACACACACATATATATATATTTCTATAATCTTTTCTTTTAAAGGTCAATATTTCTCTCTGAAATCTGTAGTAACAATGAAAAATGTTTCAAGATACTAAAGTGACTTCTTAATTCAGTTAGTTTCAATTATTCAAACCACAAGGGGGCGATATTGATCCCCTGCAAAAACATCACAGAGCCCCAAACGTTATAGTTTGTATTGGGCCTTTCATCCATATCCAAATTTTTTACTTATAGTTTAACGTATCTGCTAAATATTAAAATGTTCGTTAATATTCACTTGAATATTATTATTGTCTTTACCTCCTCCAGCTGACTGTGTACGTGCTGAACGATTAGATCAATGGCCACCATGTTGCCGCCACCTAAGTATGAGGGATATAAAAACAGTATGCAGTATGTGAACTGTATAAATATCCTATACTGCAATAATGCTGTGCGTAACAACAACTAGACCAATGATCCAGATTAAGTATCAGATATATATTTTTAAGTATTATATTCAAGCATACCAAGTGATGAATGACACCTCTTGCTACATATACAAAAAATGACAGAGCAGACCAACTAAACACAAGTACGCTACATTGTGTACTATGCAGTAAGTTAGCAGGACAAGTCTACACAATGTGCATTATGCAAACCTCACTCACCTCGAGGCACCACGATGTCCGCCAGTCTCATGGTGGGTTCGATGTATTGTTCAAAAGCTGGCTTCACAAACTTGTTGTACTGTTTGATGACCCCTTCGATGTCCCGCCCTCGTTCTGTGATGTCCCTCCTCAGCCTCCGTACCAGCCGGATGTCAGAATCCGTGTCCACAAAGATCTTCATGTCCAACAGCTAAAAACACAGATAGATGATGATCTAAACCAGGCTGGAGAAGTAGGGCTGTTTAGGGCCGATTCATTGCATACTATATGTCTGTGCAGTGTGTAGTGTGCATGTTACGTTTGTATTTAGAAACACATACACATACATGCATTTATTTAAGAAAAATATAAAAATTAATCAACGTGTCTATATAATTTCAATTAGTAAATATAAATAAATCAAAATATTTCTTAAATATATATATATAAACATGTATGTGTATGCGTTTATAAACACAAAATGAATATGCGCAGTACACAGATGTATGATGTAAACACAAACGTTGATTCTGGATGCCATAAATCGTTTGACAGACCTATTGAGAAGATGAAAAAAATACTGTATATATACACAGGAATTATTTCACATGGGACAGATTGTGATTTTTACCTTCAGCAGGTCTTTATCTGCAAAAGCCATGATTCCCTCAAATATAATGACACTCGCCCCATAGACTGTTTTCTACACAGAGATAAAACCACAGAGTATTCAAATCAGCGAGCAAAAATGAATTTCTTTATGACATCTTAACTCAAAATACAAACCCATCTGATGTAAATGAGCTCACGCGTGAACACCATCATTCACGCCCTCACCCATTCTTTCTGTCGTCCGTGTTTGGTGAAGTCATACACCGGGATCTTCACGCTCTTCCCCTGCTTGAGTTTGCGGAGCGTGTGCGCCAGCAGACAGAAATCAAAGGCGTCTGGATGGTCAAAGTTGTAATCGTTTTTGGCGGCCAGCAGCTGCTGTTCAGCCGTCAGGACCTGCAGGGCGGACATGGGAACAGAGACGGTCCAGGGTTACACAGCACAGCCTAAATATCTGCCAGTAGTAAAGCCTAGTGGTAAAAGATCAAGGCTGCGGGTTCGAAATCCGTGCGTTATTACCATTGTGTCAAGAGTAACTTTAGGTTCAGTGTCGATCTCAAGGACTGTCAATAATATTGCAGTATATCACGAGCTTCAAATAGGTGAGATAACTAGATGTCTTGGTTTAGTTGCCATTTCAATACATGCCTTTAGTTAACTTTGAGCGCATTTAGGCCACGCCCACACCGGGGGAAACAATCCAACCCTCTCCATTGACTTTCTATTGCGGGAAGCTGCCTCCTTGTCATTTCTGACTTATAACAAAAAACAGAACGATGTCTAAAAGCTACTGTGTGACAAGGTGTACAGCAAACAAGCTAAAAAACACAGACCTGAGATTTTATACCAATGGCTGGGTTTTCACAGACTTGGCCACAAATGTTAAATGAACATCATCCAAGATGAATAAACACGGTATATACTGTATAACTACTATATTGTTAGTTAATGACTGCTAACTAATGTAGTTAACTAATTGTTAGGTGTTACTAATTCATCTTATGTGCAAGCACAGATTTGTTCTTATGGGCTAGCCTGATCAAACTAAAAACCCATTCGACAATAAAGGATTTGTGCCAGTGTTCCAGTGGACTATGCTGACATGTTGTGCAGTGACACATCAAGCGACCCGATTTCACGTCCCAGCTCGAGGTCCTTCCCGCTTTCTGTACCCTTCTCTCTCGTCACATAATTTGCCTGTCTCCCTCTCCACTAGCTTATCAATATATAAGTTATTAAGGCCAAAAAAACACACACGGACAGAATCTTCAGTCGCCTCCAGTCTTCATTTAGGCAGTGGATATACTGTATACTGTTTAGTTTGTTAAACGTTTTGCACGATTCTTGTCAGACTAATGAAGCGAATGGAGTGTGAGTGATATTACGCCAACCCCCCCAGACGGGACGTGGCTAAGGTCAGCTGAACTAAATTTAGGAGGAACATTCACACGCAGGTACATTTACACAAACACTGCTCATTTCTCCTCGCTCTCATTTTCGCATTGCGCGCCAATTTGCTTCGCCACCCAAAGTTCATCTTCAGATACACAAGAACAGCAGGTCAGATGTTTAAACAAATGTTTAACTGGTCTGGAATAACCGCTCTGTGTTTAGACAGCGCTGTCAGGTGTCTCTGCGCGTCAGGGGTCATTTACATTCCTGATGTGACATGAAGAACTCACTGTAACAGTTGACCAAACATCATAAAGACACGATCATGTGTGTTCATACTGAGTTTCTCAGCATATCTGAGCTGATGTGCAGGTGGAACTGTTCACGCTGGGGTTCCTGCGTGCGGTTAGCTCAATAACAGCCTAAAGGCCTTAAAGGGGTCATATGGCATGAATACGTGTTTTTCTGTGTCTTTGGTGTGTTATAAGTTGCCCATGCATGTATTAGACGCGTAAAATTGCAAAAATGAAAGTGTGGGAACAAAAGATGCATTCTATCTAAGAGCGAATGCTCACCCAGACCTGCCTGAAACGCCTCGTGTAACCACACCCCGGCGAATGTACGTCACTTCGTAACATGATTTGACTTAAGACCGCCCAAATCTAAACGCAAGTAAGGTGGGTGTACTTGTAAATCTCATTGTATTGTCGCCGCCACAGTCATGTCATGGAGACGCTGTGTGTTTCGTTGCGAAAAGAAAGCCTCTTTGTTTGCCCCGCCAAAAGATGAGACAACTAAAAACAAATGGTTACATTTTATTTACAATACTGTTCCAGAACAGTACAATTCAAGTGTGTGCAGCGCATTTCACAGATGATCGCTTCATGAACCTGGGAGAGATCAAGGCCGACAGTGCACGAAAGCTTTTGTTAAAAAGTGGGGCAATTCCAACCATTACAACTTCGCTGCCGCTTCAGATTCGCAGCCTGTAAGTATATTTTCATTGTAAAAGACTTGTTACGGACTAACGCGAGTTGAGTTTGTAGCGCATGTTGTTTCTTTGTGTGATCTGCAAATGCAGATACGCATGCAACATGAAAAAAGACAACATAAGTCCTAATAATCGGTAATTATGTTCCAACTAGAGGCAACAAATGTCGTGTTTATAATGTCTTTTTATATTTAGTATTTATTTTGGGTTTATTGTCTTTGTTGAGTCGCGACGAGACATGGCATAACACTGGTTGATCACTAACAGCAAATCTTTATAACGTCGTATATAAAAGGTAAAACAGTTAGCTATAGTTTTTAACTATTTAACATAATATATATTTTAAAAACCTTACCAATCCTTTACATCCTGCTCGAGTCGCGCTGGCAAAGTTGATGTATCGGCTTGATCATCTTCATTTTCCGTATCAGATTCGGGCTCGAATTGATAAGAAAAGTACCGATGACATTTGATCACCTGTCAGTACAATTGCTTGGGCACCTGATGTTCCAAATATGGTAAGAGACGTAACATTTCCATCACACGCTTGCAGTATTCGACCAATCACTACGCACTGGTTAACTGGCCAATCATAGCACACCTCACTTTTCAGAGAGATGAGCTTTGTTAAAGATCTGCGCGTTTCAGAGAGGCGGGGCAAAGAGGAGATACAAACATGCACGGTATGTCGAAAATACAGCTGTCACGGTTGACGGGAAGAACCCAAGTGCAGGTAGGTGGTGGTGAAGGGGTTAACAAAATACTTTATTTGGACAAAAACAAAACACCCACGAGGGGGTAACGAAGACAGGGCTAATAATAAAAACAGAAACCAAAAGACTTCCCACGAGGGGGCTAAAACAGCAGGACAAAAATAACTAAAATATAACACGACACAACGTCTTACAAAACACGGAGGGGTAAATAAGGCAGGGCAAGGTAAAACACAAGACTCACACTCCAGATAAGCACGACGGTACACGGGTACAAGAACAACTACACAGGAACACAAGCACAATGAATGAGCACAGGACAATAGACATGAGGATACTTTATAGGGTGACAAACAAAGGAAGATAACGAGGGGCAGGTGAGGAACATAAGACACGGCAGGGAAGCAATACGAGAGGGGCGGGGCCAATGACGATACACGAGAAAGCACATGGAATGTCAATGGTAAAACACCCCATGACTTTCTCACACTAAACATAAGGGATCTGTCACGATCCTGCCAAAAGACTAGAAAATCCTGAACAAGAAGGCAGGACCATGACAACAGCGTTTTTGAACCTTAAATCGTGTATACACATTGCATTACATATAAAACAAACCATAATATTCGTTTTAGCCATGTCATATCACCCCTTTAAAACATTACTGCAACACGTGCTAATGACTCATGCACTTTCTCTTTCTTTTCATGGGAATAGATGCATGAATGCTTTACATGTTTGGGTGGAGTTGGATTACTTGGCTTAGTCTGCAGAGTCATATTTTCGTTTCTGTTCTTTGCTTTTAATCAGTTGCATTTTTAAATGATAAACTAGGGTTTGAACTGGCTAATACCAACACATTGGGTCAAATGTTTGTACGAACAGTATCTGACTGAATGTACAATTCCAATCAACATGTCTTATTAAAGCGTTAATGATATCAGCCAACTTTCATTTACATTTATGCATTTGACAGACGCTTTTATTCAAAGCGACTTACATTGCATTGTATTATACTTTTTTTTTGTTTTTGTTTCTGACTACGTGCAATCCCCTGGGATCGAACCCATGACCTTGGCATTGATAGTGCCATGCTCGATCCACTGAGCCACAGGGAAGCATTTGTACTACTTTAGTTTGTGTGTAAGGTTGTTTGAGCAGAAATATATTCTCTTTTACAGAAATCACTTTTTAAAGGGATACTCCACCCAAAATGACAATTCTGTCATGAATTACTCCCCCCACAAGTTGTTCCAAAACTGTATAAATTACTTTGCTGTGTTGAACAGAAAGAAAGATATTCGGAAGAATGACAGCAACTGAGATTTCTGGGACATCATTGACTACAACTGTATTTTGGTGCTGTATGAACGTGGCCTAAACGCTTTTTTTTACTTCTGCATCGGACCTACACCTCTACGCCGTAGGCAACACGCCGGTTGTCATTTATATTTGTTGCGTCGTTGTCCGCGTCGACAGTCCATGGCAGAAAATAAATATACAGAAAAACACGTAATTTATTTAGACAATCATTCAGAAATGCGTATGAGTAAACCCGACGTTTTATTTTTTGCCATAAATCATTATTACTAGTCACCCTTTGTTTGTCGCTGGGTTTTGCAAATATCTAACCAATAAAAAGTATAAAATAGTGCTTGTCAACTTTGAAAAAAAAACAGTATTTAATCGTTTAAAAAGTACAGCGTTTTCTCCATTTCCAGAAAAACACCAAATTTGGACATACAAGGTTTCGGAAGAACAGCAACCATATTCAAAATCATCACAATTAAAACACCAACAGAAAGTGCTCCTGATTTTTCTATTAAGTTAAAAAGAAAGCATTAGCCAGTCTTTCTCTAGAGAATGCTGTCACAGAGCTAACCCGCTAACACCTCTTTTTATTCAAACATAGTCTATTTAGTGCACACTCTCCATCTTAAAGATGAACTTGGCAAAAAATAAAAAGAGCCACTGTAGCATCTTCATGTAAAACAAGGAATTGCATGAGTTCTTCACAGTGCAGGATATGACAAATCTCACCTTGTAAAAGGAATCCATGGACAGAAGAACCACCCAAGGAACATCCAAAGCCTCGATAATCTTGCGGGCGACTGTTGTTTTTCCTGAGGCACTGCCTCCACAAAGCCCTATGGGTAAAAAACACCTTTGGCACTCAAAGCAAACTGACCCGGGTTATAAGCGCACAGAGGAGAAACATAAAGATCGTAAATGTGTGATGGACGGTGTTAGCATTGATTTTTCATCCCAAATTGCTTTAATACACTCACCAATAACAAAAGCTTCTTTGGACTGGGTCCCATGTTCATTATACCACGGAGGACGTCCAGCGGTGTAGATGGTCCTCTTACTGGTCCGCAGCAGCGGGGGCTCGGATTTACACTGGCTGGTCGTTCGTTTCCGTGGTGACAGGCCGGTGTTGACAGAGGGGAGGAGCCTGTCCAGAGAGCCTTCGCCGCCCCCACTATTAAAATGAAGAAACAAGACAATATATGAACTGTTACTTCCTGTGTTAATTCAGACTTCCTGATCACAAACTGCTATTCACAATTAACATCAACCCAACATAATGTACAGTTACAGTTGCAAATAGTTTGATTACAATACATTGAATGTAAGACATCATTCAATTAAAGTCTGTCAGATGCTTTTTGTTGGTATACATTTTGTTGGTATATGTGTTCCCCGAGAATCGAACCCACACACAATACTCAGAACACAAAGTCTTGACACAAACTGTCTCATGGGGGTTAAAAATGTTGAAATGATTAAAGTTTTGCTTAAAAAGTAAACCCACAAACTAATATTAATGAGTATATTTAAACTCTATAAGCAAATGTTTGCTCCCTTGATAAAAAAACTTAAGTAGCTATGATTTAAATAATTACTTATGTTTTAGTTACTTGTGATAATGCTGTAAATAATGTTCAGTTTCTTGCACCAACCGATCGTTTTGCTTCATCAGACATCAATATATGGGCAATTCCATGAAAATGTCAATCTTAGGATGAGAAAGTTCAAAGTACCAGAGGTTTTCACCATACTGATAGGTAAGATGTTGATTTTTTGGTGGTTTAAATACCCATGTGAAGTCTCTCTAAAAGCACGTTTAAAGTGTAGTTTTAGGTATAGTCAGGTAAGTAAATGGTCACATCCATAACGGTCCCTATTCTTCACAAACAGGCAAAAGAAAATGAAAATAAAGTAACTATTTTATATTCTGTAAAGAGCTATCCCTTCTTTATTTGTTGGGTATTTTTGCTTCTGGTTTGTACATTTTAATTCACAGAAATCCTACAAAGTATGTCGTCTCTTAAAAACGTGCATCCTTTTTGTCACATTCATAACGCATTTAAACAATAAAACGTATGCATAAACTCATATTTTTCTTATGTCTGGACTCTATCATCAGGGGTTTAGTAAATATAAACATATGGTTGAATATATCGGTAATAACGTCTTGGTTACGGATGTAACGTCTTGGTTACGGATGTAACCTCAGTTCCCTGATGGAGGGAACAAGACGTTGTGTCGAGCCGACAGATGGTGTTCGCTCTTGAGAACCTATCAACTTCTGACTAGTTTAGAAAAGGCCAATGAAATTGGCGAATGAAATTTGCATGCCGGACTCCGCCCCCGGGTATAAAAGGGAGACGGCGTGCTGCATTCATTCACCTTTTGGTCTGAGGAGCCTGAGCATCCCTCGACCGCTGCGGCAGGCGGCCAGCGTTGTGGCAAGAAGGACACAACGTCTCGTTCCCTCCATCAGGGAACTGAGGTTACATCCGTAACCAAGACGTTCCCTTTCTGTCGGTCTCTCGATGTTGTGTCGAGCCGACAGATGGGGTTCCTATGGAAAACGCCACAGCGCTGTGCCGCGTCACAATCTCCAGCGGAGCGACGCTGACTGGCCTGGGCAAGTCAGATGAGTGCTAGCGCGAAATTGTTACCATCCAGTGGAGAGGTAGTGGAGCTTTCGAAGAAAAGGTGGGAAGCCCCTGCCACCGGCCGTCATGGGCGGAGGCCTTGATTCTCTTACAGCGAGAAGCCGCCCGGCACCGTAAGGGCCACTGGGTAAGCATTATTCCCCCCTGGGGGAAAAACGCTATAGAGACCACTACCGCCGTAGGGAGAAATTAGTGGAGACACCAACATGGTCTCACCATCAGGGGAGAACTCATGGGAAAATGTGCAGACTGAAGGAGTTAACCGCAAGGTGGGAGTCCACCTAGGGAGGTCATGGATTACCGAGGTGGGAACCATTCATGAGGATACATCAGACGGAACCGCCCACTGGGGGGGTTACCAGGTCTGGAGCACTAGGTCCGGTTAGAGCTATGTGGTAGATAACTCAACTGTTCCCCGGCCTAAGGGGGCAGGGCTGCTCTGCCCAGCCTGCCCCCAGGAAGGTGCTTAGTGATGGATGGAATGCCTGTTCTTTACCCAGTGGGGAAAGAAGGGAGGCGGAAATAGCCGCTGACCCACCTAAGGAAGGGGGGAAGGGCTTTCGCAGGCGTACGCCCTACCGGCTGCCGGTCCTACCTGTTGCCCTGCAAGACGTGGGCCGACACCGGTTCCACGCGGAGGTTGTGGAACCTCGCGAAGGTGTTGGGCGTAGCCCAACCCGCAGCTCTGCAGATGTCTGCCAGAGAGGCGCCCTGAGCCAGTGCCCATGAGGAGGCTACACCCCGAGAGGAGTGTGCCCTCCCTCCTAACGGGCAGGGCCGATCTTGAGATCGGTATGCCGTAGCGACGGCATCCACAATCCAGTGCGCCAGCCTCTGTTTGGAGACAGCCCTCCCCTTTTGCTGACCTCCAAAACAGACAAAGAGCTGCTCAAAGCTTCTGAAGCTCTGCGTGCGGTCCAAGTAGAGGCGCAGTGCGCGTACTGGACACAACACGGATGGGGTTGGGTCTTCCTCCCCAATGGGGAGCACCTGCAGGTTCACCACCTGGTCTCTAGGGGGAGTGGTGGGAACTTTGGGCACGTAGCCGGGCCGGGGTCTCAGGATAACGTGAGAGTCACCGGGCCCGAGTTCTAGACAATCTGTGGACACGGAGGGTGCTTGTAGGTCCCTCTACCCTCTTGGAGGTGAGCGCCATCAGGAGACCCATCTTTATCGTGAGGTGAGAAAGAGCGGCAGCTCCGAGAGGCTCGAAGGGGGGGCCTCTTGAGGCCCGCCACCTAGGTCGCAAGAGGGCACGGAGCGCGGATGAGGTGGTCGCCTTCTCGCGCCCCTTAGGAACCTAATGACCAGGTCATGCTGTCCCAGAGGCTTCCCAGCAACTGGGTCGTGATGAGCGCCCGTAGCGGCTACATACACTCCCAGTGTGGAGGGGGGAGAGGTTACTCTCCAGTCTCTCTTGAGGAAGGGACAGCACATTCCCGATCAAGCAACTCCACGGGTCTTCTCTTCGAGAAGAGCACCAGGATGAGAAGAGGCGCCACTTATGGGCGTATAGCCGCCTAGTGGCCGAGGCCCTAGCCTGAGTGATGTCCCAACCACGCAGGGGGTGGACCACTCAGGATCTTCTCGTCCCGTCCAGACATGTCCAAGGGTCTACCTGGGATGCCGTTACGTGCCCTTCCCCTGTGACAGAAGGTCCTCTGTCAGGGGAATCGGCCAGGGGGGAGTTGTTATCAGAAGCACCAGCTTTGAGAAGCAAGTCCGGTTGGGCCAGTAGGGCGCAACTAGTACCACTTGATGCTCCTCTTCCCTGACCTTGCACAGGGTCTGTGCAATGCGGCTCACTGGGGGGAAGGCGTACTTCCGCTTGTCCCATGGCCAGCTGTGCGCTAGTGCATCCGTGCCGAGGGTGGCCTTGGACGGGAGTACCCTAGCGGGCAATGGGTGGTGTCCAGGGAGGCGAACAGTTCTACCTGAGCCCGCACAAACTGCTCCCAAATGAGCTGGACTGCGTGGGGGTGGAGTAGCCACTCTCCGCAAGGCGTCAACTGACGAGAGAGCGCATCGGCTGTCTGGTTCAGGGCACCTGGGATGTGTGTGGCTTGCAGGGAGCAGATCACCTGCGGACTCCACAGGAGGAGGCGTCGGGCGAGTCGTGTTAGCTGCCGTGAGCGAACGCCACCCTGGCGTTGATATACGCTATGGCAGTTGTGCTGTCCGACCGGACCAGCACGTGCTTGTCCTGCACGAGAGGTTGTAGCCCCTTCAGTGCAAGTAGCACATCCAACAACTCTAGGCAGTCCATCGCCCCGACACTGCATGCCCGTTGCACACGGCACCCCAACCCTGCAGGGAGGCGTCTGTTGTCACCACGACGCGCCTCGTGACCTGCCCGAGAGGGACCCCTGTCCGTAGAAAGGTCATTGAAGACCAAGGGGTTAGGGTGCGTCCGCAGAGAGGCGTAATCACCATCCGCCTGCTGCCGGTGTGCCACGCTCTCCAGGGAACTCGACTCTGTAGCCAGTGTTGGAGCGGTCTCACGTGCATCAACCCGAGGGGTATCACCACCGCCGAGGATGCCATGTGCCCAGGAGCCTCTGAATTTGTTTCAGGGGGACCGCTGACTGCTTGAAATATTCCTGGCAGTTCAACACTGACTGAGCGCGTTCTGTAGTCAGTCGCGCTGTAATGGAGACAGAGTTGAGTTCCAAAACCAAGAAAGAGGATGCTCTGCACAGAGGAGAGCTTGCTCTTTTCCCGGTTGACCTGTGGTCCCAATCCATCTAGGTGCCGTAGCACTAGGTCCCTGTGTGTACATAACAGATCTCGCGAGTGTGTCAAATGAGCCAGTCATCGAGATAGTTTAGTACCCGCACACCTCTCTCCCTGAGGGGAGTTAGGGCGGCTTCCACGATCTTCGTGAAGACTCATGGGGACAGGGACAGACCGAAAGGGAGGAAAGTGGGGAAAACACGGCACTGGGGGCGAGTGTGGCTTGGAGCCGCTCTCAAACCCGAGGTACCATGTATCCAGCCGCGAGCATTGGGAGAGGCAGTGCGGTGCACCGCAACCCAATGCCGGCGGCCCGGAAAAGCATGGCTGACATTTTGACGTCCGCTTCTTCCTGGGCTCGACCCCCCGAGGGAGGGAGCTCCAAGGAATCGTTGTAGTCCGATGCCAGTAAGTCACCCTACGATGCTGCAACGGAAATCTCATCATCACGCACCGTTTCCGACTAAGTGGTTGAGGAACGAGACGGTGGGTCCGTCTCATGGGGAACGGTCAGACGAGCGAGATGAGGTGCGAACGGTCCGCGAGCCGGTGGCTGACGGATTAGCGCTCACAGTAATCCTCATATCACCCTCGCTGCTCGCCGTAGCCACTGCTGTCACGGAACGGGAAGCAGACGAGGTGGTGGCTGAGTCCCGTGGGAACACAGCCACCCGTGACGCAACGTCTGAATCGTCAACCGCCCGCAGTGCGGGCAGGACGTATCCACAAGGGCTGCCCCAGCGTACTGGAAGCAGATCTTGTGTCCGTCCCCCTCCTCGATGAGTGTGTTTGCACCCACGAGAACAGCGGGACATGCCATGCTGGAGAAATTTGCTCTTTTAGAGAAAAAATTCGAACACTTCTGGAACCGCCGAGACGGCCAGGGGAAGTCGCCGCAGGAAGGGACAGTCTGCTGCACCACGTCGTAGAACCGGCAGTCTGTGTTGCTAAGTAGTAGCGAAGGTCTGCAATTCATGAGCGAAGGCTCCGAAGAACAAAAGGTGAATGAATGAGGCACGCCGTCTCCCTTTTATACCCGGATATCCGGGGGCGGAGTCCGGCATGCAAATTTCATTTGCCAATTTCATTGGCCTTTTCTAAGTAATCGGAAGCGATTGGTTCTCAAGGACGAACCCCATCTGTCAGCTCGACACAACGTC
This sequence comes from Triplophysa rosa, assembly GCF_024868665.1. Lineage (NCBI taxonomy): Eukaryota > Metazoa > Chordata > Actinopteri > Cypriniformes > Nemacheilidae > Triplophysa > Triplophysa rosa. The sequence goes on from NC_079910.1 coordinate 16,518,392, forward strand.
GAGAGACCGACAGAAAGGGAACTACATTCTCTGAGAATTTATATTTCAAGTTTAGACTGAAAATATCACATTCATAACTTTGTGAAAGTGATGAAAGTGATGTGAGGCCAAGAATGGTGTTCCATACTTCCATACCCATCCAAGTGCACACACACAGCAGTGAGTAACACACCCACCCAGAGCAGTGAGCAGCCATTGCTGCGTCGCCCGGGGAGCAGTTGGGGGGGATCGGTGCCTTGCTCAAGGGTCTCACCTCAGCCGTGGTATTAAAGGTGGAGGAGAGCGTTGATCATTCACTCCCCCCACCTACAATCCCTGCTGCTACTGAGGCTCGAACCGGCAACGTTTGGGTTACAAGTCCGAGTCTCTAACCATTAGGTTAAGACACCAGAGGGCTTACATCTCGGACCACAATTTAAGCTTCCTAATTGAGAAAAGAGTCTCACCTACATCAAATGTTCTATTCCTGATGATCTATGTGGGAAAATGGCTTAATTTAAAGGAAAAAGACCTTGTTTGTTAGTTCGTAGCTTTTGTACACACTGATATCTTCATGTACTGCACTTTGTTGTCATTTTATTGCATTATTGCAATGTGTGTAGCCTTAAATTCAAATATGAGACAGATAGACATCTATAGACAAATACATATTTCATGCTAATGTAATAATACTAAATCTGTATGTAGGTGCTGTTTATTTGGATTATTTAGCACACGTTTGTAGTTCGAGTGTAAAATGATGACTAACGTAAGGCGTGCCCCATTATTGCTCTAACCCATCACCCAAATATGATAATTGTGGTAATTAATTAGTAATTTGTAAAATTGCTTTGGTTTCATTGTAAACGCATCCTTTCTAATCCTTTCTAAGTATTTTTCCGGTAAGTCAGAATTAATAAAAGACATCCAATGTGAAGTTGATGAATGTCTACAAGAAACAATGGTAACGGTTTACACTATACCATAAAGGCTTTCAAAAACAAGTCGGGTGAAATGTCATGACAATTATTATACATTAGTCTTAGTTATTGTTAACAAGGTCTGAATTACAGATCTGTACCAACGGGTAAAACTGGAACAGCATACGTTTGCTGGGCTGAAATGTATGTGCGTAGCTGAAATTGTGTGTAGAAATCACCTTGGATCTCTAGGTTATCAGCCCTGCTATAATATAAGAGTGTGTTAAAAGATAAGATGGCAAATGGTGAACCCTGCCCTTGCACTTAAAGAAATCACAAAACCACAATGAAACGCAGTTACTTAAAAAAAAAAACACTTCGCCAGAAAGGTAATATTGTGTAAGTATCATTTTCCTCATCTTATATAACCCCACATGACTTGTAAAACCAAGAATTTCAGCGAAGAACAAATTGTTATAAAGCATAAGTCACCTGCTGTTTATCTTTTGAGTTTGACAGCTCCAGTCCTCATTCACTTTCATTGTTTAAAAGACAACAGCGTAAACCTTTTTTTAAACCTCTCAATTTGTGTTTCACAAAGGAAAAACTTTTACAAGTTCGGAACGACAGTATAAGATGACAATTTTTTTATTTTTGCGGAACTGTCTCTTTAAAAAATGCACACACTCCAGTCTCAATGCATCAGCAACTTCTGTGTGGCATCATTAGTTCAGCCCGGGCCGTGCCGTGCCAAACAGGTTACAAGAGAATAACCCGTTGTGCACTTCACTAAATATTCCCCATAAAACTTTATGAGCTCTATGACCCGAGCTCAAAGTGCAAAATGATGTGGGTAAACCAAATTTACGATACTAACACCAAACGGTAAACAAAACTAAACCTGACAACGTATGCCAATAGTACGCGCTGAGGTTTCAGCAAACACAGCAAAGTGCGATGCGGGGGTCCTGTCAGCAACAGCTGAAATTATTGCCCAAACATACGCAAGCGTTCAGCACACCTGAGAATAGAAACCCTACATCAAAATAACCGACATGAAAATAAGCAAACCAGACTCACCTGCCATCAGCCCTGAGAGCCCAACAGCCTGATATCCTGGCTCCCGAATACGCCGGAAGAGTGTTCATGATGTGCAAACAGTGAGAAAGAAAGAGCTCGGCACTAATACAACCACTGGGACGCGCACATATACAGGCACTTAGAGCGTCTGCCCTTTGGCAAGCCGCGGAGAGAAAGAGAGAGAGAGAGAGAGAGAGAGAGAGAGAGAGAGAGAGAGAAAACGAAAGAGAAGTAGAGTGGAGGAAAACAAAACTGTGCTTTCTACGTCGGTTTTGTTTTTCCTGTCAATAGCGCTGTTGGGCTGGGACGCATTCGCAATGGACCTCTCCTCTACGCTCCTATGAGCCCTGCCAACAAATGTAAGAGGATAAGCTATCCAGCAGATTATGTTTGGCGGGTGGTATTAATAGCAGCAGGTTGGAAACGCACGCGGTGCACACGCCCTCCCTCCACTGGCCTCTAATGGGGCAGCTCATCTGTCTGTGACAAGCAGTGTTGCAATAGAGTGCTGGTGGAGACGTTGACAGACTACTATTATAGAGAGAGAGAGAGAGAGAGAGAGAGAGAGAGAGAGAGAGGCACACACAATGAAGAGACGCTTGGACAACAGTACAGCGAGAGGGACCGATAGATTTTGCATTGTGTTCTTTGGCTCCTAATATAAACAAATCAGGTTGCTCTGTCAAACAGGGTGCGGTGGAGGTGACAGCAGGTGTGAAGAGAGAGACACGCACAGAACAGGTCTGTGTTCCAAATATGACCCCCAAGGATCACCTTATCATCAGGCCCCGGGGACTCCCCACAACAAACATCATGATGAAACTCTCTTCACACATACTGTACAAGATCACTGACAGTACCAACCTTCATGTTGCATGCACACCCACACATACACTGTAAAAAATCCATCTTCCAAAATGTTCTCCCTACAAAGATAAATAAGTAACTTGAACATATCATTTTAAGTTAAAGCCACAATATGGAATATTTGGACCGCTAGATGGCGCACTTTCAAAACAACAACAAAAGGCGAAGCTAAATGACGTTATGTAGGAGAGTGGAATTGTGGGACATGTCGTTTTCACCATCCAGAGGCGTGTGGAGATCGCCCATCATGTTCACGGGCGAGGTAATTAATTTATTTTATTTTATGTCATCGTAATGACTTGGCTTGAAAGAAACGTGGAATGTAATGCTACATTAGCCCACGACTGATATTGGACTTTGTCAATTGATTTGGTAACGTAATGCTACACAGTTTTACCTGTTTAAAACAGTCATACAGTCGTCGTTTAAAAAGTAAATTGGAACGAACCCACAGTATTTACAAGTAACGTTATTGGCTACATATTTTTGTGCGACATGTACTGTTTTTCATAGGGTAACTGCATTCATAACTATTCAAATAATTTGTGCATGAGTATTTTGTGTACAATAAAAAAAAGTGCTTACTTGTCTATTAAAACACATGCGAGAGCAGAGTCTCTGTCGAGTCCAAGTTGGTCGCGAAGCTCTCTCCATTTAGGAAACGCCACGCCGATATTAATCCTTGTTTTATTTCTTCGTTTTTCCATAAGCCTGCTTGCCTCATTTGGCCTACGTTTACACTTTTTTGGGGTTTCCTTTACTCGCCAAAGAGTAACCGTGATCCACAATAACAGAACAACAGATGCTGCGTCCCAGATGCTGTATAACCACTTCCGCATTTGCGTGTTGCCGTAGTTTCTACAACCGGAAACTAGGGATCCACCGATACCAAGCTCATGTACTCGTACTAGTAATGACACACCGATACCAAAGACCGATACCTCACGTGACATACATAGAGCCCTATGATTTCCGCAATGCGGGAAACGCGGACGGAATCGAGGAATCCAGGCATACAAACAGAATTTGCTGTACAACACGGAATGACACGGAATCTGGCAAATGTATTATTTCCTAACAAGAAATTAGCGCTGAACCGCTAACAGCTAACGTAACAGCTAACGAAATATTCAGATCCTGTTTAAATATGTATTCTGCTTGTTTTGCGTGAATGTGTGTGAAAGAGTGGTGCGGTTGCGTGTACTGAACACATTGTGCTTGTGAAGCTTTCAGCGCCAGCGTTTCACTGCACGAGGACACAAAGACATAAACAAACACCATTTGCGGAAATCCGTCAAAATAAAATTCCGGTTAATTTAAACAAACGCTCTTGGCGGCATCCCGTCAAAATAAAAGTCTGGTTGACTTGAACAAGTTATAATACACTCACATTTTACCACACCACTCCCCTTGAATTTTTTACAATTCGACCACAGAGTATATTGTTTACTTTAGCAAACTGAAGTAAATGTGCTAGTAAAATTGTGCTACTTATCATAAAAAATTGAACTTAATTTAAAAATAGTACTTAAATTTAAGTAGACCTAAAAACAAAAGAAAAACATTTTACCAGTAAGATACTGGTTTATTAACATAATTGTACATTATACAGGCATCGGTTATAGGTATCGGTGAGTACCAGAAAAAAAGTATCAGTACTCGTACTCGGTCTTTAAAAAATGGTATCGGTGCATCCCTACCGGAAACTGAGGGTAGTGCGGAGCACCGGATATTAAGTCACTGATATACGACAAATACAAGGGAGACAAGGGAGGGGCCATTATTTTAAATAGGAATTTCTCTGGATTTGCACATTCTTGGGAACATTTGGGATGATGTAAATAAACAACTGCATTAAATATATCACACTGTGCAAGTTATTTTTGGATATTTCATAACAAATTTCTTCCATATTGTGGCATTAAAGGAGTCAAATTATTGTTTTGCATACTGTATACTAGTGTTGTCAAAAATATCGATATTTCGATAAGTATCGATACTGAAGAATCTGAAACGGTTCCAATACCCATGTCCCACGTATCGATATCAGCTGCGCGTTCCCGCTCTCTTTCTCTTTTCCGACAGTGAGTTAACACACTGCACGTGAACGCATAACAACAGAGCCCCGCCTCCTCTCACAGACTTGACTCGTTTGCGGCAGTTAAATAGTGTTAATGTTAGAAAAGATGGCCAGTGCAGAGTCTCAGTAACACATCTGGCGTGGTGCACGCTCGTTACGCTTCCCGTGTTTACCATAGCGATCCATGTATGTGCGCTGATCAATAATTTTATCCACTCGTTTCATTCGCCCTGGTTATATGTTGTTTATGTTAGTACAGAGTCTCCGCAACAGTTCTCATGTTTAATGCACGCGTTTCTGTCTTTATGTGCGCTCATCAATGATTTCATCCACTCCTCTCGTTCGCTCCGGTTAATTTGATGTTTGAAGTAATGCTGGTGCGAGTAAAGTCTCCGCAACAGTTCTCGCGTGTGATACACGTTTGCACTTCCGTGTTTACCATAGCGCGCTATGTGTGTGCGCTGTTCAATGATTTCATCCACTCGTCTCATTCGCTCCAGTTAAAAGTTGTTAATGTTAGAAAGATGCGGAGTCTCTGCAACACTTCCTGCGTTTAAGTTTGCGTTTCTGTCTATATGTGCGCTGATCAATGATTACAGTACGGGCCTATGTGAATAAAAGCCAATTTAGCCAAATAAAAATGTAGGCTATTAACCAGAGATGGGAAGTAACGAAGTACAAATACTTCGTTACTGTACTTAAGTAGATTTTTCTGGTATCTGTACTTTACTCCACTATTTATTTTTCTGACGACTTTTTACTTTCACTTCTTACATTTTTACGCAAATACCTGTACTTTCTACTTCTTACATTTTCAAACCAGGCTCGTTACTTTAGTTTTAATCTGTATTTGATGCACAATCAATATTATTTCTTGTCATTGCGTGACTTTTTCAACCTAATGATAGGTCTGCCTAAAAGCCGAAGCGCTGTGTGAGGTGGCCACTAGCCAATCAAATGTAAGAAGGCGGGAGTTACTGTTTACAGAGCAAAGCGGTGACCAATCAAATCAAAGAAGACGGAGTAACTGTTCTCAGATCTCGAGCGTGATATTCTGCATCATGTGGTGACTCGTGAATGGTAGGGTTTTTTAGCGCGAAAGGACCAGATTTTAAATATGTAATTTAGCTATTCGCATGTTCTACAAACATATACTTCACGAAAGATGTACTGTAGTTCTGTCAGAAGTTAAGGCAGCTCGTTAAGTTAAGCGCATTATTGTTGCTGTTGTTCATTAGTATGTATGAATTGCATGTTTTTTGCTATCGTGGTGTGTGCGTTAAGTTCATGAACGAGTGAAAAATACCTGCTCATTGCGTTGCTTTCGATGAACTAATTATAGTGGGCACTTTTGCACAAAAATGCGCTAATTTCCTGATTGCCATTTGAAGTGGTTTCTGGACATATCCTATTAGTCTTATTTTCTAATTTTCTTAATGCATTTGCCTTGTTTGATCTGTTTGATCTATTTTCCTGATTTTTATTATATTTTTTCATCTTGTCATGATTAAAATTATAAGGAAATAAAAAACGATCCTTATCAACGTTGATTGACATTGCAATAAAATACTATCACATTATTTTGGAAGTTAAAATTTTGGGCTGGTTTTTGTTGGAGTGAGTAGGTTTTAGTGAGCCTTTGGGCTGGAAATCATCCACCTAATCTAGCAACACTGACATCAGTTTTAATGTTGAACGAGTGTAACGTACAATGTAAGAGGCTAAACATTTAATATTTTAAAGCGAGGCATAATTTCAAGAAATGTGTTTAACCAATCGAGAAAAACAGTAATGGTTACCAAGTAAATTGACTTGCCTAATTAATTATCTCTTTATTTCTCAGTTTTCTCTTTTTGACAAGATCTCCCAAGTGTCTACAACCTTTGTATAATGATATGTCCATGAATGGTCTGTGCTTAAAATTTAAAGGGACAGTTAATCTAAAATTGAAAGCAGTGAAATTCTGTTATAAAATGTTTTGACAATCACAGTACCAAACAGTCATTTCCTGGCTATTACGCATCGCAGACATAGGCTAGTAGTCTAAGAAGCTGCCACGGACCAAGGCGGAAGGCAACACAAAGAATAGCTAAAATTATGGTTGAGAACTTGAGACAAAGGGAATTCTGTCACAATTATTATCAATACGCTTGTCCTTTACACTCTTATCTTACATCATAATTGTATTATAAATTTGTGTTTTTTTCCACTACCTAGGTAGTGGCAAATAGATTTATTCCATCAGTCTTTTTTATGCTTGTGTTCTACATAATGGTAGTTCAGTTGTGAGGTACGAGCGTGACTCTAAAACAGGTAGTAGTATTGGCTACTTTTTACTTAAGTACATTTTAGAGCCCATACTTTATACTTTTACTTGAGTAAACAAGTTTAGTCAGTACTTCAACTTTTACTTGAGTACTTTTAAACATGACTATCTGTACTTCTACTTAAGTAAAGGATGTGTGTACTTTTGCCATCTCTCTGCTAATTAACTAACATTAACGAACAATGAATGAGCAATACATTTGTTGAAGTATTTATTAATCTCTTTTAAATGTTAGTTAAAAAATACAACCAAGTAAGCTCCCCTGTTGAAAAATCCAGTATATGCTGGGTAAGGTATGTTTTGATCGATGCTGGTTTGATCTTAAACCAGCTAAGAACCATCTTAAATCAGCATATGACCATCTTAAACCAGCACATGAACAGTTTAAACCAGCACAAATCAGCAAACCAGCATCAAAACATACCAAACCAGCATAGGCTGGTTTTTTCAACAGGGTCTGGTCCATTAAACTGACAAATACAACTTTGATTTTAAATAGTAAATGTATTCGTAAAATTAACATTAGATTAACAATTAATAAATAATGTAAAAATATATACCTCATTGTCTAGTCTTGTTCAATTTAACTTCAAATAAAAATAAAAAAGGACTATATTGCTATTGCTTATTAGGGCCTTATTGCTATTGCAGTTTATTCCCCGTGGTATCGAAAATGGTATCGAATATCGATATTTTTTTAGGTATTGAATCGAAGTTAGAAATTCCAGTATCGTGACAACACTACTGCATACTGAACAAAATTAGCCTAAACATGTTTCTAACAAAGATTATTTTGTTGACTGGACTTAGATTCTCAAGTTTTTGGCCAAAATGCGTCAGAAAGTTTGCCAACTTACAAAACAGTGTATTCTGAACAACAATATTGCAAGAGTTTGAAAGTTCCCAAGATGCATTGCAGCATGTTCAATTCTGTGTTTCTTATTTGTTTTTCTTTTAAAGATTAGTGTTTTAGTTCTGCTGGCTTAATTTATGCTTTAATATCGTTGTTACTGTTAGTTATCTGTTGAGTTTAGAGTTCTTTTAATGAATGTGGTTTTTGATTGTTACCATGGTGTACAGTTAATTACCGCATGAACACGCACAGATTTTTTACAAAAGCTCATCGCTCTGAAAAGCGAGGTGTGCTATGATTGGCCAGTTACCAGTGTGAGTGATGGTCATATGCAATTCGAAAGTAACCTCTTACCATATCGGAACATCAGGTTCCAAAGCATGTACTGGACATGATTACAATAGCCTCTACTCATTCTTGTCAAATCGTCGAAGTTACGATTCTCGTTGTTAGTTTATCTACAGTGAGGGAAATAAGTATTTGATCCCCTGCTGATTTTGTAAGTTTGCCTACTTACAAACAAATGAAGGGTCTATAATTTTTATGGTGGGTTTATTTTAACTGATAGACACAGAATATTAAAAAAAATCAGGGGAAAAAAATGTTATATAAAGGTTATAAATTGATTTGCATTTCAGTCAGTGAAATAAGTATTTGATCCCCAAGCAAAACATAACTTTGTACTTTGTGGAGAAACCCTTGTTGGCAAGCACAGAGGTCAGACATTTCTGATAGTTGGTCACCAGGTTTGCACATGTGTCCGGATACATTTAGTCCACTCCTCTGTCAATCTTTAAGGTTTCTTGGCTGTCGCTCAGCAAATTGGAGTTTTAGCCTCCTTCACAGAGGTTCTATAGGACTAGGGTCTAGAGACTGGCTAGGACATTTAATGTGCTTCTCCTTAAGCCACTATTTGGTTGTCTTGGCAATATGTTTTGCGTCTTTGTCATGTTAAAGGCTCATCCATGACCCATCTTCAGTGACCTAGTTAAGGGGAGGAGGTTCTCGTCCAAGATTTTACGGTACATGGGCCCGTCCCTCAGCCCCTCAATGCGGTGAAGTCATCCTGTATACCTGTAGCAGAGAAAAAGCCCTAAAGCAGAATGTTTCCAACACTGTGCTTCTCTGTAGACATGATGTTCTTGGGCTCATAGTCAGCATTTCTCTCCCTCCAAACACAGGAGTCCATTTTGGTCTCACAGCAGTGCCAGCACTTTCGCCAAAGCCTTTTCTGAATCATTTTTATGTTCATTGTCAAACTTAAGACGAGCCAGGCGGGCCTTCTTGGGCAGGAGGACCTTGCGGGTGCTTCAGGATTTCAGTCTACTGTGGCATAGCGTGTTACCAATGTGTTACCAATGTTTTGCTTGCTAACTGTGTTCCCAACTGTCTTGAAATCATTAACAGGCTTCTTCCGTGTAGTTCTGGGCTGATCTTTAACATTTCTCATGATCATCTTTACCCCATTGGGGAAATATTGCAGGGAGCTCCAGAACAAGGGCATTTGATAGTTATTTTGTATATCTTCTATTTCCAAATAATCACACCAACAGTTGTCTCCTTCTCACCAAGCTTCTGTCTGTAGCCTATTCAAGGTTTGTGCAGGTCTCCAATCTTGTCGCTGACATCCTTTAAAACCTATTTGGTCTGGACCATGGTGTTGGAGAGGTTGAACTGGAAGATACAGATTCTGTTGGCAGGCATCTTTTATATACATAACAAGCTGATTTAGGAGTACTTTCTTAAAGTGACAGGACTAATCTGTGGTCCATATAGGCACATAACCAATCTGTGGAGCCAGAATTCTTGCTAGTTGGTAGGGGATCAAATACTTATTTCACTGACTGAAATGCAAATCAATTTATAACCTTTATATAACATTTTTTGACCCTGATTTTTTTTAATATTCTGTGTCTATCAGTTAAAATAAACCCACCATAAAAATTATAGACCCTTCATTTGTTTGTAAGTAGGCAAACTTACAAAATCAGCAGGGGATCAAATACTTATTTCCCTCACTGTACATTTGGGCAGTCTTAGTCAACTCATACCACAAACTGATGTAGATTTGTGGGGGTGTGGTTACACGAGGCGTTTCAGGCAGGTCTGGGTGAGCACTCGCTTTTAGATAGAATGCATCTTTTGTTTCCGACACTTTCATTTTTGCAATTTTATGTGTCAAATACATCCATGGGCAACTTATAACACACCAAAGACACAGAAAAACATGTGTTCGCACCATATGACCCCTTTAAATAACCAATCTATATTCTCTATTTATGTTCAGCCAACAAAAATATTTTGTTCTGTTGTTCATTAGGTAAACTTGACTATGTTGTGACAACTTATGACTTAAACATATATTTTTAAGTTGGGTGGACTTCAGTCCAAGTTAACTCAAAAACGTGCTTGTGATAGGTTGCCTTATTATTTTAAGTTGACTCAACTATTTTTTACAGTGTACAGCAGCGTTTCTCAAAGTGTGGGGTGGGCCGCACTGGTGGGGAATAGAGACATGACAGGTGGGGCATGACAAACGGGAGGAAATTGGTTCATTTTTATTAATTCCTTTATTTATTGACTATACACTATAAACAAAACGACACATTTAAATGTAAGCCTTACATAAAACAACATCAGACTGCAAAAAAAATGTCACATGGAACCATAGTAGCCTTCGAGAATGATTTCACGTCGGAATGTTAATTGAAGCGGCACAAAAACTTTAATGTGGAGAGGCGGTAGCGGCCCTAGTGGGTATAAAAGTTAGCAATGGATTATGGTTGGGCGATTTAAAGTGAGGCGCGTCTGGCACGAGCTGCGCAGAGACACACCTTTATACAGCGCGAGCTTCACAGTTATAAAGTCAGGCTAGTCTGATCTGTAGAGTTGCAAGGTTTTATGGCTCTTTAGCCTTGTTCATATTTGTTTACAACACGCAGCCCGGAGCAGCAAGAGTCACGTGACGAAAGTGAAACATTTGTTGGAATCACAATGCCAGCTCAACATCGTCTATCAGCCATGTTTATTACCATTTTGTTGGGGCGATTGGGGACAGGTGGGGCTCGGAAACCCTTCCCTACCTCCAAAGTGGGGAATGGCAGAAAAAGTTTGAGAAACACTGGTGTACAGTATGCATTCGGTAGAACAGAAATGTGCGTTGATGTATATGTATGTATATGTAGTGGTTCCCAAACTTTTTCGCTGTAAGGCCCCCATTGTGTAGAGTGCTTTGCGGCCCCCCAAATAAAGACTTATAATCGTAAACATATTTAAATATTTTTTTGGTTTAATTAAAATTCTGTTGATGTTGGTTTCAGACAAATATACTGAATTCCAGACAACTCGGATTTAATATATTATGATGGAAAATATCTGACATCCAACCACACGTCACATTTGCATGTTTACCACGTGATGTCACTATGAGACGCTGAGAGAACGTATGTCTACAGTATGCAGTCTATGTTAGCGTTATATGGCAGCTATTCAAACGTAGGCATTTGTTCATAAACAGTTTCTGGATATATCAACGTTCATGTTCATACATATTTCGTGTTGTAAAAATTATTTAAAGTTTGTTTACATTTTTACATTAGGTTGCGAAGGGCGAGTCACCATGACGCGTCTCGCCGAGGTCGGGGTTGATCGATCTGCCCCGAGCTCAGATAACCAACTTTGTTTGCTGTTCCAGACGTATACTTCTGGGATTGAAGTCGTTTTGTTTAAAAGAGGCCACACGCACGCACACACACGCACTTCCTCTGATTATTAACCAACACACATGCACGTTCACTGAACCATGAAGTGCACTTGAGGGGGTTGTAGCTTAGTATAAAAGAGTTTACTGTACAGTAAGCTGTGTGTATGATTCTTGTTTATATTGAGACCCGAGGTCATCACTGAGAATGAGCCCCTGTAATGTGTACTGGGATCTCCTAAATGATAACCATTTAAACATGTCACATTAGTTTATCTTTCAGATGTTGAAACTTGTATTTCTATCCTATACATGTATTGTCGGCGGACACATGCAGAGAACATTCCTGGCAGCTGAGAGTTAAATATATTGTACGGCCCCTTTAAGAAGTGATACGAGCCCGGGTTCCGTTTACCGTATACAGTCATGTGAGCGCGCCCTCTTGCGGCAGACTCCGGCGCTGCAGATATGTGAAAGTGACCTTTTGTCACGCCAAACACGCTGTTGTAAATTATTCCAAATGTACCAGCACCTGTCGTTTAAAATAATTTACTTTTTGTGTTAACGCACAACGCCAATTTGAAAGCAACCATTCTTTGTAGTGACCATGTTTCTTAGCCTACTGGTTATCATAGTTTCCTACAAATATTATGATTAATCTAAGTTACAGTTGCTAGAAGATTGTAAACGTGTGGTTTGTATAGTTTTACTGTATATATAGGCTACTACATAATAGATATGGTTTATTTTATTCATATTGTATACTGAAGTGAAGGCTTAATGATCGCTCCTTAATGTATACAACATAAAAATAGCGGCGGAAAAACGATGGTGACGCTTAAGGTTTGACAGATTCTCGAGCCACGTGCTTCCACTGTCATACAGTACAGTACAGTACAGTACAGTAACACAGAGCAGAATTTATAGGCGACACATTCATTGCGACATTCAGCCATAAACACTGTTGTTAAAAGAGGAAAAAGTTAAAACCGTGTTGCACGTCAACAAAACCGTCATAAAAACGATGGATTGAAACTCATTCATACCTTCGGTTCATATCTTCAGATTTCATAATCATATTTAAAGTATCCACGGTCACGTTGCTGTTATTTTAACATGTGCTTATAAATGTTAACGCATATATACCGTATGATCAACATGTTTGTAATAGAAAATAAGAGAAACACGCGTCAGGTTACTGACATTGCACATGTCAAAGGCTGTTTATAACGCCGAATGAAGCTACACTTTACACACTGAATGAATATCAGACTTAAAAGTCTTTGAATTTTGTACGTATTGCTTTAAAACTGTACCTTGTGGACCGCATAGCTGATTTTTCTCCGCACTCCATCGCTGAGACCCTTCCGTCTCCACACACGGCAGACATTTTTCCTTTCCTATTTGACAATCAGCTGTTGCGTTTAACTTAGTGAATGCTCATTGGGATGTGTAGTTTTATCATTCACCGTGACCTGTAATCTTTAGCATGGAACAACTACAAATCCCAGAATGCATTTTCATCTTAAAAATACCGTTTATGGCCCTCAGTCTTACGAAAATGAACCATGGGTTATATACAGTAAGCAGAGTTGAAAATCATAGAAACAAGATGAGTAATAACGTAGTAATAAAATAGTGATTAAATACATAAACTGTCAGTTAATTGACTTATCCACAAATACAAATGTATGGTCTTAAAACGAATAAAATCTAGCCTATTAACTATTAATAAAGGTCTGAATAGTATTTAAGTAAAAATACACATATTTGAAATATACAGTATATACTGTATTTTTGGCCCTAATAATAATAATAATATAGTATTTCAGGTGCGATTTTTTTACTATATACATGCTTTACAGTATGTTGTTTATTGAAAAACATTGATAATTTCTTTTTATTTTAGTGAGAAAAAATAACTGAGTCAAATCTTTTGTAACATTTTATTAATTATTTGAAGGGTATTAATGCACAGTTAATACACCAGGGGAAAGAAGAGAGAGAATAACAGTTTAAATTCATAACTCTCAACAACCTAGGTAAAAACTTTAAAGGACAAGATCATTTTGTTCATTACAGTCATTATTTGATAAGTATTAATAGCTTTAACAGTTTTTAGAGCATCTGAATAAAATGTCCACTTTTCTCTACAGACTAGCCTTTTGCACCCTGGACCAGGGACGTCGCTTAAATTTACAGGGTCTGGGACAAAATGTTAACGGGTGGACATAGAGGATGTTAGCAAGACCCCCTTTTCTCAGGTCCCGGGACACAACGGGCAAGCTAGCACTAAGTTCAAATCAAACACAATTACTTTTGTTTGTAAACTTCTCTAAGGACGTTCACCGTCAGAATACAGATGGATAAAATTCTAACTTGTGAAATCCTCATTTCACGCAACAGTTAAAAGAATGAAAAGAACGATTTTTTAAAAACTGGAAGGAGGCTCCACTTTCTACAGACCCCCTTAGTACAAAAATCCACAGCACACAATCAAATTCACCAAAATCTCTACTGACACTCCATATTCAAGCCTATTTCATGGGATTACAAGTGCACTAAATACAAAGATACACACCTACACACACACTCGCGCCCGCACACACACAAACCGTGTATATTGTTTGACGAAATGACATTTACTTTGACCTGTATAGAAAAGCGCAGGATCATATGCAAACTGTTAAAGCAACTATGTCACAAACAAGGAAGCAAACAAGCAAAAGAAAGTAAATACAGTTCGCACCAAGCTTTGGAAATCATATTTAACCTTGCAGTAGTGCTTTCGGCTGCAAGCTATTGCTAGATTTGAAAATAAATCTGTTGCAGTGTCGTGATCGTAAAACGGCTGCATATGTGTACGCCACATAATCTAGGAAGACGGGTAATCGAAGCCACACACTAAACTCCTAGCAGAAACTACACACCACCTTTAGTGTCATTGAGATGGCAAATGTCATGTGACAACTAAAATACACTCTACTGGGCAACACTCGAAACTCACAACGTACAATTGCTTGTCTACACTAAAGACAGCAATGTTACAGCTCAGTGTCGGTACAGAGCCCAAAACATACTCTACGCAAATACATGCAAGATGGTTTTAAAACATGTCAGACTGCAATTCATAACACGACACTAGGGGCGCTGTTTTCAACTTTCCAATCAGTTTTGTTGGGCATGTTTGCTAGTGTCATGGCGGAGCAGCAACACAAGAACACACGTTGAGAGTTCGATGGGATGGTGCATGCAATTCGTTCTTGCCTACAGTACGTTTGTTCCCAAATCGGTCATTTGTTAGCCAACAACAAACTCAACAAAATGTTATGCGGTAGGAGCACCTCACTCGGTTTTAACATGGCAACACCCATCATATTTTGCCTATTCTTCTTCCACAATGTTCTCAAAAGACATGAATGTTTTTACAGACCAAGTAAATGCAAGTCAACCTTTTTAGTGCAACGGGGGGCTTTAGTGTCAAGCCAAAGAACAACTTGACATTTGATGCATGACACTTCAGTTCTAGTGCAGGACAGTTAAAGCTGCAATCCGTAATTTTGGGAGGGGGGTTAAATAAACAATCACTTTTTAAAACCTTACCATTATTCACAACCGTAAGCTTATAATATAATTCATAAATTGAGTTGTCGGGTTTCACAATTTCACATGAAATGTCAGTTACCTGCAATTTTATGTTTTAAACACAGATGGCGATAGAGAGGAAAATGTGACAGATTGCAGCTTTAAAAGGGGAGTTGCTACAGTATGTCATGTCAGAAATGTGGGGCTCCATGGCAATGTGGACTAACTGGTAACTGGTTCACAATTCCATGCGCAACATTCCTTAAGGTAGATTGGCTACTAGCACCTTTTGCCTAAAACCACAACAGACCGACCCTAGTTTTCTTAAGCAACTATGAGATTAAGATTACATTTACAAATATTAGAATAAAATATGTATGTATGCAACATTGAGCTTATTTTTTTCTTCTTATTAGATAAATATATTTTAATAATTTATGCTTTTTTCCATTTGTGACATGTAATCTAGTAATTTTATGGCATTTCTTCATGATTTCAAGTACCTCCATGAGAATTATTAGGTTTTGGAATAGATAATTAATTTCTGTTGCAAATGATATATTTTTCTTCATTCTATAGTATTTTATGCAAACTGAGGAAGAATCAAAATTATGCTTCATTAGTCTCCTTTATGGGAACCGTTATGGCTTAAAACATCTTGTTTGAAATAGATTGGTTTTCTAAATTGGGACAAACTTCCCTTAAACATTCACTGCGTTTGGATCACAACGCCTTTCCAAACTGCACTGTGATCAGATGTAATAGCTCACGTGTGTTGGACATCGGTAAAAACTGATCTGAGACCTTTACGAAAGGGTGCTGATACAACACAGAGCCACTTGTAAGGTTGGGAGAATGGAAGCCTAACAGTGCCTGCAAAGTGCAAGATAAGGAGGGACGGGGGGAGGAGGGGTTAAAGTGCAAGATACACATTTTTCTCGATCGGGCTTTTATCAGAAGGTTGGGAATCAGTATGTGCAGATTCATTCGTTCTTTTCTGAACAGACGCTCTCTGATTCTCAACCCAAAGTCTGCGGTTAGAGTCTGCAGCGACCAATCCGATTGTGCTCTTCCAATGCTTTGCGTCATAGTGCGTACACATTACGTGAAAGACCTCCACCCTGGCAAAACTCTCTCACTATTGCATACAGTCACTGAGGTCTTTAAGTGCATTCGACACACATTGCTTGTACTCTACGGAGCAGCTTGGCCCGTTAAACATTTTCAGGCAAAAATGAATGAAAATGAAGACTTTCTTTTGTGAATCACGAAAAGAAGATATTTTTAAGAATCGTAGACTACAGTTTATGCTGCTCTTTTACATTCAATGAAAGTGAATGGGGACAGGGGCTCTTCAGCTCCAAAAATGAAAAAAAAGAACAGTTTCATGATAGTATTTCATACAAGTCATTTTTTGTGATTTACAGTTCCCTACACTGTAATAAAAACACGTAAAAAACAGTAGGGCGGCAGAAAAATGTAAAGTAACGTTTACGTATAATGAAATGATGTTTGTCATGTTACTCTATGTAAATCTGTAAACATGTAAATTTGCAGTCTATTTCTCATTTTTGACATTTTTTACGGCATTTCAAAAATGTAAAATAAAACAGTAAAAATCTGTAAAGTTTTTTACAGTCTACATAAAATGATCCTACTGTAATGCAAAAACGTATTTAAAACACAAAATTGATATTAAGACTGACATAACTACTTTTACTGTGCTCTTTCGTCATTTTAAGAGCTTTAGAGCCTCATCACCATTTACTTTTATTGTATAAAACATCATTTTTTATTTTGGGGTAAACTATCTTGAACATTTAGAGGATTCAGTGTACTTGATGTTTTAGTGCTAGCTGGAGTCGTCCTGTTGAGCAGCACTAACTGTAGCTGATGCGAACACTGATGACATCACAGATGTCAAAGGGCATTCCTGTGCTTTGTTGGAGTTCAATTTCCAGCCAACATATTTTAATTAATTTACAAGGCAGCATGTGCCACCACAAACCTTCTATTTTGCAATCTGTTTGAATTTCTTTAAACATCTGCACTATTCCTTCTTAGTTAAGCACCCCGTATGACAAGACCAATACTGGTCTTTTCAGTAGGGACCAAAACCCATTTTTTCATTGTACTTTATAACGAAAAACAGACTAAATGAACTACTACCAAATTTCCAAGCAGTTGAAGGTTTTCACAATGATCTCCGACCAACTGTGGCAAACTACAACTACTGCAAACAGCCCAAAGGGATGCGAGTTACACAAAGCTGCGTGCTCAGACCTCTCACGACTCCGAGCACGAGACAGGACGAAACCACGAAAGCAACACTACTGCACAGCAGCGCACTGTTACAACAGCCGTCGACTCAAATCCAACCCTTCATTCAGCTGCCAACGACCCAAATGCATCCCAAGAAAAAGCGAACAAAACGATTACCACTGAAACTTTGTTTTGACCCACCTCGTTTGAAAGCGATGGACGAAAATGAATTGCTTTGAATATATTCATATATAGTTATAGATATTATATATACACAGCAGAGTATATCTGTAGCAGTAAATTAGCTCACCATGCTAACTGAATGAGTTTGATATTCTTTGAACACAAAACCATGAAACCGCCGGACATGTTTTGACGCAGCTACCCCACAAATTCAGTAGATATGTTCGTAACTTCGCATCTAAAAAGCTTCCGTGAACGCCTACGTCTATATTGTGTGCTGTATATCAACCGGAAACTCTTATCGAGTGGACAGCTTTTTAAAGTGAACTCTAAAAATGGAATGGAAAAACAACAGGAGTAATATATACCAGCATACGTAAGCGCACACGTAATGTATATACTCGGCTTAAAAAACACAAAGATCAGTGAGAAATCAATACAAGATCAAAACGTTTCTGCTGTTTAGCATCCTCTCGATCTGCTCGTTCTGTCGTCTGTGTTCTCCTCCATTTCGGAATTCAATCGAGTTTTATTCGTTTACTGGTGGAGTCCCGTCTGGTGCTGACGTAGCAAATGCTGTGTTACTCAGTGGTCGGCACTTTCTTAGGTTTGCCCCTTTTCTTTACAGGCGGCTGTGTGTCTCTGGGTTGGGCAGGACTCACGCTGTCCACAGGGGTAGGGGGTGTGATCGGGGTGTTGGGCGTGGGAGTTTCAGAGGCCTGAGGTGGAATCTGAACTGAAGAAGGAGCGAAGCTGTGAGTCTCTGCTGGGAAGGTCATCTCCGGGGGGCGCTCTTTGGGTTTTCGCCCCCTCTTCTTGCCAGGCATGCCGTTTTTCACCACTTTCTGTAAGCCGTTGCTCTCTGGCTCGCTTCTTTTGTTGTTAGTTACCTCATGGGTTGACGCCCGAAACCAGTTCTGTGCATAAAACAAGACCAAATCAAGTTACGGTTACACATCTGACATGAGCTTTTATCCAAAGAGCCTTAGAGTGCATTGAAGCCATATTTTTTTAGTTTGTGTGTTCAAATTCTGGGATTCAAACCTATGACGTTGCGATCACCACACTCTACCAGTTAAGCTGGAACAGGTTAAAAACAGATCAATACCGGCCTGTTTTTACATGTACAAATGTTGATCATGATAAGACTAAATATGTGTACTGGAATGTTCAGACTTGTTTTGGGCAGGAAAGATACTCATGGCTTCTTCAGCACCAGAAAGACATCAATGGTTGATACAGTATTGTCAGATAGGTTGAATGTTGCATTAAAGCACTTACAGGCTAAAAAGTTGACTAATCTATAAATTTGGATATTATGAAGGGATTGTCCTGAGCCTACTTTGCTGAACATGAAGTGTGTTTGTGGGAGAGTTTGCTTTACCTGAGAATGTGTCTTGCTGATGTGGTATTTTACGCCGCTCTCTGAGCTAAACTCCTTTTGACAGAGCAAGCATGTGTACTTTCCTATGTCGCCCCCTCCCTGTCCAGAGCAGAATTATAGCATTGAGGCTGATGAAGAATTGCTTCAGCAACAGCTCCATTTAAAACCTAGTAAGCTGACTGATGTAATTTAAGGCAACATTTGAGCTAATAAACTAATAAACAATGCTGTCTAAGAGACTTGACTCATGATGAGTTCAACTGAATTTGATGATAGCACAATCATTTAATAAGCATATAAACTAAAATATGAAGAAACAAATCTATAACTGTAGTTAAGCTGTTTTATTATGTTTTATGTTTATGTATAACATTAATATGTACGTATATATAATATATTGGCCCGGATTCACAGGGCTTAACTTAAAACAGGACTATGTCTTATGTTAAATTAGGAGATTTAGATCGCTTTTATAAAAATGCCTTTGAAAAAAACATTACTGGTGTGCATCTTGAGACAAAACAATGCCACTGATATATGTGACCCTGGACCACAAAACCAGTCATAAGGGTCAATCTTTAGAAAGCAATATTTGGCCGAGATATAACTATTTGGAATCTGAGGGTGCAAAAAATATATATTGTATATTAAGAAAATCGCCTATAAAGTTGTCCATCAGAGGTGCTGTAGCAGGCTGTTGATAAAAGAAACAGGTTTGTTTTAACGCTCTCTATGGGCTTACCGCTGTAATGACGTTGTGATGATTAGATGAACCCGAAAGCTGAAATTCTGAACTTTACATAGATACCAAACTTGAGTGGGTTATTCCCAAAGAGCGTTCAGCAGCGAGGAAAGTTTGTAGGCGTGTTTCCGGCCATTTTTGTTAGCGATTTTGCTGCATCCACTCACAAAAATAAAGTTTTGATCTATTTACAAAATATATTCATGGAACATGATCTTTACGTATTATTCTAATGATTTTTGGCTTAAAAGAAAAATCAACTATTTTGACCCATACAATGTATTGTTGACTATTGCTACAAATATACCAGTGCTACTTATGACTGGTTTTGCAGTCCAGGGTCACATATTTTAAGTTATGTCAAAGCAAATTATATTCAGTTAATAAGACAGCTCAAACATTCATTTTAGTCTGGGACTAGCCTTTAGCCTTGTCTGTGAAACCGGGCCATTTTCTGTCAGTTTCGATTCTATAGGCAGCTCACTAGGTTTTGTAAGACAGCATATAACAGACATAGACCCGCTGTAAAGTATACAGAAGACTGTACCTTGTTGCAGTTTGCCAAGTGCGCTTTAAGACCAGATACACTTGAGTAGATAGCCTCACAGTTCTGTTATGGGATCAAAGACACATTTTATAAGAGCACTACTAGCTGTTGACAAAACAGTCAGAAAAACAATAGAATCTCTTACAACATTGGGGCAGCAGATGAATCCTTTATCCTTTACTTCGTTCTTCCAGCTCTCCACAGCTTGGGGGCTAAAGCTAGGAAGGCCTGGTCGTGTGTAGTTGAGCTAAAAGAACAAACATGAAATAAAAACAGTGATGGAAACAGCAGATATTCAAAGGGTGGCCTCTAGTTTTTATATTTTTAAACCACAGATGCAGAAAATGTGAGTATATTTATGTATGAAATGTGCATAGCGTTTGGAGGCCATTTCACGGATAAAAGATGGAAATCCTCCTCATTTTGAGGAGTGTGTGCCTACCCTTTTGATGTCTGGCACGAGGTCGTCTTTGATGCGCCGTTTCGTGCCCCAGTCTTTGGCCAGCTCGTCCTCTGCGATCTCCTGCAGGTGAAACACGGCCACCTGAGCCGAGCGTCGTCGCACCCTGCCGCTGGGCGTCCTCTCCAAATCCAGCAGCTCCTGTGCTTCGGTCTTCTCTTTCTTCTCCTCCTGCTCCTCTTCTTGATCCTTCACCTTCTCGCTGCCCTTCTTCAGCACAGGTTCTTCATCTTCCTGCATCTCCTCCTCATCTTTGCTCTCGTCCTCTTTCCACTCATCAGCAGTGAGCTGCAAAGAGAGAAACAGTCAGTCAGATAATAAACCTGTCGTGTTGACAAATACCACAACTCCCACAATGCTTGCGCAACTTATATTACCAGCATTGGGATTTTGTTTCTCAATAAATCAAAGTAAGCCAGTTCAAAAGTTCACATACACCTGATTCTTAATACTGTACGATGTTACCTGGATAAACAGTGACAGTTTATATGCTTTGTGATAGTTGTGATATGTCAAATACTGAACGAGACGTTGTGTTGAACCGACAGAATGGGGTTTGATCTTCAGAACAGAACTTTCATCTCTGATTGTACTTTTAAAGGCCAATGAACTTGGTGAATGGCATGGCACTGCATGCTCGTTGCACACAGCACCCCAGCTGAGCAGGGAGGCGTCTGTCATCACCACGACGCGCCTCGAGACCTGCCCAATCGGGACTCCAGCCCGGAGGAAGGACATGTCTGTCCAAGGGGCTAGGGTGCGACGGCAGTGAGACGTGATGTGAATACGCCTCGTGCCGGTGTGTCACACTCTCCAAGGAACTCGACTCTGAAGCCAATGCTGAAGCGGTCTCATATGCATTAACCCGAGCGGCACGACTACCGTCGAGGACGCCGTATACCCCAGGAGCCTCTGGAAATGTTTCAGCGGGACCGCCGAGTGCTGCCTGACGAGGGTCAGATGGTAAATCCAGTCCAGTTTCATACCGAGATAAGAGGTGCTCTGCGCGGGGGAGAGCTTGCTCTTGTCCCAGCTGACCTGTAGGCTCAATCGGTCGAGGTGCCAAAGAACAAGGTCCCTGTGCATACACAACAGATCTCGCGAGTGAGCCAAGATAAGCCAGTCGTCGAGATAGTTGAAGATACGCACGCCCTGCTCCCTGAGGGGAGCGAGAGCAGCCTCCGCGACCTTGGTAAAGGCACGCGCCGAAAAGGGGGCGTTCCAGGTCTTCGTTAGCTCTTCATGCACCTCCGGGAAAAAAGGTACTGGGCGGAACGCGGCTTGCCACCGCGCTCCGTATCCAGGTACCAAGAATCCAGCCGTGAGCGCTGCGGGGAAGGCACTGCGGTGCACTGCAAACCGAGGCTTGCGGCGGCTCGGGAAAGCATGCCTGTCATCTCTGCGTCAGACTCGTCCTGGGCTCAACCGGCTGTAGCCGGGAGCTCCATGGAATCTTCAGCGTCTGATGCCAGGAAGTCACCATCTGATGCCGTGACTGACACCTCGTCCTTGGTCGACTGCCGCCCATCGGAGACAGGGTAGGCGAGCGTGATGGGGCATGGACGGTCCGCGGCATTTTCTGCGACGGATTAACATCCATGGGAGTCGATGTTATGGCTGGGTCCAAAAAGAACACAGCCAACCGTGACCAAAATGCCTTGATCGGCATATGCTCGCAGTATCCACGAACGCTACCTCAGCATGTTGGAGACCCAGACATGTGATGCAGCTATCGTGCCTGTCAGGCTCGAGGATGAGCCGGCCACATCCAAGATTACAGCGGCGTGACATGCCTAGTGAGTGCAAGTGCATGCTGTGAGAAATTTGCTCTTCAGTAGACACCCTCGGCTCGCTACCAAAACGCCCAGGGGAAATCGCAGACACCAGGACGAATCAGCTGCTCTGTGTCGTAGAATCCAGTAGTTCCAGAGATAATGCACTCAGCATGTATTCTCAGCAGGTTCAGAAGAACAAAAGGTGAATGAATGGGCACGCCATCTTCCTTTTCATACCCATATGTACGGCGCGGAGACTGGCATGCCATGTCATTTGCCAAGTTCATTGGCCTTTTAAAAGTACAATCAGAGATGATAGGTTCTCAAGATCTCAAGATCAAACCCCGTCTATTCGTGTCTTTACATTGACTTTGTATGTAATTTGCACGAATTCCTAGCTCGAGTCGGCGTGAGTTTGCGTCTATTCGTGTCTTTGCAATGACTTTGTATGTAATTTGCGTGACTTTCTATCTAGAGTCAGCGTGAGTTTGAGTCTATTCGTGTCTTTGCATTGACTTTGTATGTATTTTACTTGCGTAAATCGCTTAATTCGCGTTTGGTGTGAACGCAGCATAACTTGTACTTTGTATGAAGTAAACATCTGTAAAGTATTTTACCTCCTTTTGTTATAGCTGTAATATTGCTGTGGGTCCACAACAAAAAACATGGACACCATACAAAGGTTATACATCATCGCATCGCATTTACACTGTAGCAAGTTATCGTATTTGTCTTTAATACCGTACAGCTCTACCAATGAGAAATGTATAATTTGATACATCTTCAATATTTTGTATTGGCTTATTATTGACAACAAGACGCAACAGTATGACATATTGAACATCCCTCACCACTTCATTTCTATTCAAATCACATTAAAAGTTTCATCTACCCAAATAAAATCTATTATGTGCTGCTCTGGATTAATGATCGATCAATAAAACCAGTCCGGTAGGGACATCAGAGGTAGTGCGGCGTGATCTGGCCGTATGATCTCACCGTCGGCATGGGCGGGGCAGTGGCGGGGTGCTCAGAGCGCAGGTGGTAGTCACGACCAGCTTTGGAGCGATAGGCCTTACCACAATGCTGGCAGAGGAAAACAGGCCTCTCTGATTCAAGCACATCTGAGCCACAGCGTTTCTGATGATACTGATATCCCATCAGACTGGAGAAATGAGCCGAACAGCCCTGTTTGACACAAACACACTTAATTCGGTCACAGTCATTGAAGTGTACGAGCTTACACTCTACACACATGCTTTTAATGTAATGTAACACTTCAGGAGCTTAAGCTAAAGATTAAGCCTTGGAACAGTAAATGAATACACAGACAGTCTAAAGCTGCACTACATTAACATACTTCACAAGTCACAAGGAACTACACAGGATTGCTCAAGAATTTCCTCATCTTTTCCCTCCCCCCCTCTACCTCTCTGTCTCCATCACAGTCACTGCAGAGGAATTAGAGTCTGTCTGAAAAAACCAGCTTAAAATGAATTTCCATAATGGTTTAGGGTGGGTTATACTGGTCTAGCTGGTGGACCAACATATCAATTTTCATACAAGCATGAATTAGGGGTGTGACGAGACACTTATCCCACGAGACAAGACAAGAGACAAGAGACGAGACTGGGTTCACGACAACCAGACAAGATTTTTAGACTTTTTTAAAAAGTCTTTTATTCACCGTAAAAACACAAAATGCAATAAATGTAGGCATTATAAAATCAACTTGTACTTTATGAAACAAATTAAACTTCTATTTTAATGAATTATATTATGCAGTAATAAACAATATGTAAATACACTGCAAAAAATGACTTTCTTTCTTAGTCTTTTTTTTCTTATTTTCAGTAAAAATGTCAAAAAAATTCTTGAATCAAGATCCATTTTCTTGATGAGCAAAATGCCCTAAGAAAATAAGTCTCGTTTTTAGTCAAAAAATATGAAATTTCAGTGAATTTGTGCTTAAAACAAGCAAAAAATCATCTTGAATTAAGGTTTACCTTTTTCTTAGTCTCTCAATTCAAGATTATTTTTCTTACCCCTTTGGCAGATTTTTTGCAGTGTACTGCAAAATGTTTTGTCACAAACTCAAATGACAGGCAGTAACTGAACAAAATTTATGCTTTGCTTTCTTAACAGGTGCAGAGTAATGTCTGTCAGCCGCAGTGCCCTCGTGCTCCACAAGAGGGCACTCATCTCATCACCCGGACTGCCATCTCACACTACAATTCCCATAACCCTTTGCCCGGACTCTCAGCCATCAATTGCATTCACCTGTGTCTTGTTATCTTGTGTGTATTTTTAGTGCCTGTGTTTCTTGTGTCAGTTGTCCGGTGTTGTTTATATTGTTATGTGGTCGGTGTGCCTTGTTCTCTGCCTTTGGTTTCCGTGGATATTACTTTTATATTAAATACTGCTGCATTTGGATCCTACCTGACCATCTCATCATTACATGCAGCTTTTAGTAAAGAGCTGTGGTTGTTTTCTCTATATGCTGATAGTGCTGGTGTTAGCAGAGGTGATGATCATTTCACACTGTCAATCCTCCTTCCTCCACTGACTGAACCCTCATAGCCTTCAGAGAAACAGTTAAAACTACATAAACACATCGTGTTTTATGCTAACATTGCACATATGTAACAGACAGATGATCCGTTTGTGAAGAGGTTTGCCTGTGAATTTATTTAAAATAACGTAATGTGAACTTG
Organism: Triplophysa rosa; assembly: GCF_024868665.1. Lineage (NCBI taxonomy): Eukaryota > Metazoa > Chordata > Actinopteri > Cypriniformes > Nemacheilidae > Triplophysa > Triplophysa rosa. Next base: position 16,543,849 of record NC_079910.1, read on the forward strand.
CAATTGCTATACTGTACTTGTGGTAGAGTCAGCTCAGCTGCTTTTCAGCCACGCGCTGCGCCCTCCGAACCGCTGTAAACACTAGTGCTTATGCGCGAGGAGCGCGAACATTGAAACCCGTCCGTCTAGCGTGTGTTTACAAAGAAAAATGGTGGGAAAGTGGCGCTGCTGGATAGAAAATCACGTTGTCGAATGGCCGGGCCGGTCACTGTAGCTCACAGCACGCACATACTTTGTGCAGTTATTAGCGTTTTCTGTACAGTAATGAAAACAGGTCGCACCACAACAAAATGTGCACTCACAAATGCTCCGAAATACACCTACTGTTTAGTAAATCCATCTCTATAGGAGCAGACAAGGGAACAGATGAAGTTTGCACAGGCAGACAGATATCAAAACAGAGAATGTAAGCGAAACACAAAGTGGAGAAATTAAGATGAATTGGGGACAGACAGAATTATTGGTGATAAATTGCTACCTCGTTGGGGCACTTGATTCGGCCCATCTGTTTGAGGACGCGCCGTAATCTCTCTCTCTCCTCCTGCTCCTCCCCAGCCACATTTTCGCTCGCCGAGGGCTTCGAAATAGGAAACAAACACAATTAGACACATTAATGTCTTGACAAGAAAAGAGATGCAATCACTGAAAGTCAAAGGCTCGGCACTCCTCAAAATCTGTACATGGGGCCACTGCATAAAGTTTTTGTAGGGTGATATCACCTAAAGTGGGCCATCAGATAAAATGTTTTTTAGTTCGTTTTTAACCAAATTAATAATTATTAAACATTATTTAGAGGGTTAGGGTCACTTATTTCGTTTTTTAAAAATTGGCCCATTTTAGCTGACCTCTCCTCATTTTAAGGGCATGTAAAAAAGTACATGCCCTTAAAGTGTGCCAGTGCGACCAAAACCCAAGAGTTTATCGTGCAGGCAGAACTCCGCTATTAACTACATAGACTGCTCTCTTTCTCATCTCATAAAACAAAGAGTAACACCTGTTCTCAAAACAAAAAAAATCAAAGCAGGCAACATCAAATCAGACCAACTCTCACACTCACTTTGGTTTTTATGTGAAAAAAAACAGCACCTGGCAGCATTTACAAACCTTCCTCACTCTGAATGTACTGAATGCACTTCCTCATTAATGTTTCATACCGTTTCTGAGACATTTGGTTGTGCATAATTTAACATATTTCTTTGGAAATATTGTATTCAGCTAATGCTTGAGGATGGCTGATGGCAGAGCTAATGTCCCCACGCCCCTCTTAAACCACGTTCTCTCATGTTTTTGTACAGAACCTCACAGTGGTCACATGGGACACTATCACATTTTGGGATGTGGTGTTTGATTTCAGATTTCGGCTGGATTCGGCAGATTAGAATCATTACCACATTGCTGTGGAGACAGATTACCGGCAGGAGAGCTGTTAATATCTCAGGCGTGTTGGAGAAATTGTTACAGTCGTAAACTTTTATACGTTTGAAAAGGCTTTGCTAAATGGCTAGATCTTCTTCCATATGAGCAGTTAATGGTTCAAGGTTAATGGATGCTTTATGTCTTGAAGTAATGCTGAAGGATGGAAATGGTGTCATAATTGTGAGATGTAACTGAGGTCAGATGTAACTGACTTCTTTGTAGTGGTCACTGAATATAACATGAAACACTGGACACACTTACCTTAGCGTGGTCAGCCATGCTGTGGTAATTGAGTCCAGCTTTGGATCGGAACTGTTTTTGGCACTTCTGACATTTGAGAGCGTCACGCAGCTGCGGGAGAAAGAGCAACGTTTATGATGTCAACCTCCATATCTTCAAACCATTGGTTCAAAATGTGTTATTTTATATACTATTCGACATTTGCCGGTACTCAAAAATATGGTATATTGTGATAATTAATTCATATTAGCATATTTTTTTTACATTTCTTTGAAATCACACTAGCTTTTTTTCTTTTTTTATATATCTTTTTAAGTATGCTGATATCGCTCTTCAGAGTAATCAATAAATGAAAAGCTATATGCCGCCAGTTTGCATATTCGTCTATAAATCATTTAATTAAATCTAAATCATAATTTATTTGTAAAATAAATGAAATGTTTATTTAGTTTCTTAAATATTATGATGCTTTTAATGTTTTATAACAACTAGTGTTTAAAAACGAAAACATCATTAATAACAACAAAAGATCCCTTAACTACAACAATAATAATGTCTCATGAAAAAACGGATACTGTCACATGCCTATTTAACATACCTATTATAACAATACATACTTTACTCTGCAAATTAATCAGCAAAAATTAAATGGTGTAAATAATAGTGGTATTTATCAAATATTTAAAAATATTAAATCTGCAATCCGTAATCTTTGCCTCTCTATCGCCACCGCTGTTTGAAACATAAAATTGCAGGTTATCCTACAGGTCAATCGAGTAAATTGTACCCGACAGCTCAAATTGTAAACTTATTTATAAACTTACCATTTTGAATCTGGGTAAGATAAGGACAAGATAAGGTTGTCAACACTGATTTTTTTCCCCATTTAGTTAGTTGACATACTGTATATATCGTGTAGATGTGTCCTATAGTGTGACAGCAAAAATGTAGAATAGATATTTAAGCATATAAGATATTTATTTTCATTGTTATTTTATATTGCAAATACAAATACCAATGATATAAAATAATATATTTTATTTGTCAACTATCAACATGTACTTATCACCAAAAAAGTTATGAATTGCAGCTTTTAAGAATAATAAAGATACTGTATATAATTACCACAGTAGCAGTGTTTATATGCAACAGTATTTTCTAATATTGATCAGAATTCAGTATGTAAACTTCACGTAAGTGTACTGACCCAGTTGCCATAACTCGATTAAAACCATAAAAAACTCAGTCCCCTAACACCGATCACAGCTGCCATTGATTTCACACAGGTCTGAGGCCAGAAAAACTACAATCACTCATGACCCAGCAATAACACACACCATCAATTCCCCTTTAGTAGACATGTCGTCATTTTAATAGACCTGTGCACTACGAGACTTTTCTCTAGATGTACAGTACCCTGGATAGGGCCGCTCTCTGTATCTCTCTAAATCAATAAAGTGCTCCTAATGGTTCCCCCCGGCACTGTGCGCGGGGTCCTGAGAGAGAGGTGTCTAATTGCACGCCTGAAACACTTTCCTATTTCTTTCCTCTGTGGTTTGGTTGTATAAACAACAGAGGAAAGTCATAGATTAAACATTTGATACTCTCTCTTCATTCGTGACGACAGTGTGTTGTACTTTGTGTACAATGGGGTGTTTTGTGCTGTTAATGCTGTTTAGCAAGCGGGAAGTTGAGTGTGTTAATGGGGTTTGAGCCGTCCATCATCTGGTTTAAAGAAATCTGAGAAGGAGTGACTAAGTAACAGTTTTCATTCTTACAGCGCCAATATTTTCAACAACATATACTTTTCCAACAAGCAAAACAAAGCACTACACATATGTCAAAGTTGAACACTTTATTTATGAATGTTTCCATCAATACTTAATCTGTAACATGTTGTCCAGGTAGCTGGACTGATATGTGGTGTGACCTCTGACCTTCTGACAGATCTCCATGTGCTTCTTAAGGCCCGACACGGTCTTGCGGGTGACGACAGAGCAGGTTGGGCAAACCACCTCTCCCCTCTCAGAGATGGTGTTCTGCCATTGGGCTTCAGCAGGGGGCACTAAACAATTAAGAAACATCTATATTTAACAACTTCCTAATCATTTGTATTTGTATTTAAACTTAATCATTTTTATTCAAACTGCTATTATATTTCACTTTATTACTTGTTTACCCACTTTGCCTATTTTGCTTTATGAACTTGCACTGCTTTGCGTATAAATGTGCAAACATTATTAAAATGATCATTAATAAAAATGACCATTAACGTTAGCTTTCATGGGACGTCTGAAACACATGACCAGCATCCTAGAGCATCCCAGGAGAACAAGACTGTGATGTGATGTAAAGCTGATTTCATCATAGAACCATATAGAGAGAGAGAGAGAGAGAGAGAGAGACCTGAACTGATAGAAGTAGATTCTTTTCTGGTGGCCGCTGGAGCTGACTGCTTCCTTTGGGACTCGTCTGTGAACAAAGCCCCCTCCGCCCTTTTCATCCGGCCTGCTTTCAACTTCTCCTCCACTTTATTCATCCCTGTTTAACACAACACACTACAATGAGAGCAAGCAAAGACTTCACAACAGAAAGAAGACAGAAATGGCTAATGCACCATGGTTTAAAAAGAACCCATTAAAGAAGCACATACTAATTCTCTGGTAGTGTTGTGGTGCGGTGTGTCTCAGACTTTTATGCTCTCAACAGGAAATGAAACACTTTTATAATATACCTATTAGCACCAACAGAGATAATTACTAACAAATGGCATACGTTTCTTAATGACAAACATACAGAACGAAAATACCACAGAAGTCTTAAAAGGTGTTTATCTAACAGAGATCTAGATTGAATTCTGAAAATCTGACAGACCACCCTCTGATATTGTTAAAAGGCTAACAAAGGTCATTGGGTCTCATTCACTAATAATTGCATAGATTTTTCGTATTTATACGCACATTTGAACCTCCCACGAAAACGTTTCGCCTAATTCACAACACGTGCGTACGCACATGAATTTGTTCTTAACCTCGTCCTAATGTTAAGCTGTGTCCCCAATGACATACTATACACTATGCACTTAAACTATGCACTATGCACTTAACCATCTAGTATATGATTTCAGAAGAGTAGTATCGTCCCAAATGGAATACTAAACGGTTTTATACTAACTGGAAGTATATCGGTTTCCCAGACGAGCGCCAATGACGTGAATCGCACCCCACAATGCGTGTGAAAAAATATATACTTGTGCATTGTTTATTTAATGTTTTTGCCCAGCATTACTTTAGTCATCATCAGATTGAAGCGTTATCACTCTGCAGGAGAGTTTTGCTTGAGCAGCGTCTGATAGCCCCGCCTCCCTTCCGCCACGTAAGCGAAACTGCAACCGTTGGCGTCAAGTGTCCACAGTTCCACACTTCATATTTTCGGTCGAAAAAGTGCATCATCCGGGTACTTACAGTGCACTTCTTTTTTGAGGATTTTCAATGTGAACGCACTACTCACACTATTTATACTACAAAATGGCGTAGAATAGTGCATAAGTGCGCGATTTGGGACACACCTTTAGTGAATTTGGTTCTAAGTGAGCGGCCGCGTGCACAAGTTTAGTCATTTGCATAAAACACACCCAGTCCATCTCCATATAAGGGCTTTCCGCCTAAACTTTCCTTTATCACCTGTCGATACTTAAGTCAAAGTTACTCCAGTCAACCCCATGTGACGCTGTCTACTAGGGTTGCGCGGTAAACCGGTTCTAGAAATGTACCGCTACATGTTAGATTTCAAACGGTTCAATACCAGAATTTTGCTTGTTTCGGTACTTGAAACACTGCTGTTCCAAAGTTCACCGCTATGCGGCAGTATGCCACAGAACTGACGCAGAACCGGCAACATAGAAGAACAAGATGAATCCTCTGCAAGCACCTTTGCGACCATTTAAACTGAGACACTGTGAGTGATTTATTACAAATTCGGCTCTTTCTACTTTTGCAGAGAGGCCTTTAGATTGTTTTACAGTGTAACTTATATTCTACATGCTGCGATGCATCTGTACATTCCCCTTTAACGGCATACATAGCATATATAACGTTATCTCTGTTCCAGACATCTCAGTTAGCCTACTAATCACCATGAAGTTCTCTTTCGCGTCGTATATATGTTCTTATACTGTCAAATACACACGCTGTTATGTCAAAAAGACAAAAGGTTCCCATAAGCACAGTCCATTGTGTTTTAAATGTATATCCGCATCCAAAAAGAATTTGCCTTAAAGTGACAGTAACCCAATACATCTGTGTCACATAAATAATAATAATACACAATAAAAAATATACAGACACGCAGTTTGCAGAGTTCTCGTTAGCAGGTGTTCTGCCAATTTATGCATCCCTATCAAATTTTGCTACCTCCATACAAAACAGGACTAACCCCTCCCCCAACCCAACCCTTACACCTAAATAACCCCTCCCCCAAACCAATCACAACACGAGGGTAGCACAAATTTATGGGTAGCATAAATTGGCAGAACACCGGCTGTAAAAGCGCTGTTATTCAGAGTAACCTCGCAGCTTGAGCTATTGTCTAATGCAACTTTTCTTACTCTTTCACTGTATATGATGAAATCATTTTAAAATGAAATACACATCTACGCTTAATTTTATATAAATATATATCATTTAAAATATAAAACTATTATCCTAAGATGAAACATGCATTTTGTCATTTTGTCTTAGAGAGAGAGAAGGAGAGAGAGAGACAGAGAGAGAGAAGGAAAGAAAGAGACTGGTGATTTTTGCGTATGTGTGCTTTCAACTGTTCCTATCTTTTCTCTTATATTTAGAATACATTTTAGTACGAAAGTTTTTGTGAATCATGATTTGTTCGTGAAAGCGTTCGTATGCAGGTTTCACGCACAAATTTGTGCGTACGCATGCTTAGTGAATGAGACCCATTGTGTGGCAACAAGTCTTGATAAAATGGGTCATGGCAACCCAGAAGAAAACACTTTCTGTTCTTTATATTTTACCGTAGACTTTGGAGTTTCTTTTAATATTTTTTTAAAGCTTGGATTTAAAAAGTTTAGAGCAGTTTGAAGTAGTTTTTTTAGCCTAAAGTTTGAGTATTTTGAAGACAATACAGTCAGACAAACAATAAAGATTTTTATGGCAATACAGTAATAATAAACAAGACATACAGATATATTGGTTAGTTGATTCCAATTATTGGATAGGATGGGAGCTAAACGTCTTAAAAAGAAAATATATAGTAACAAACTCCAACTTTGATGGTTCTTTCTTGAAAGCTCTAGGAGGAGTTAGATGTGATATTTTTAGTCTAAGAAGAGGGGTACCTGGGGTGATGTTATCTATCTAGACTGTTGCTATGGGGTTGCTGTGGTACCCTGGGTGGTTTCTAAGATGTGGCTATTTAGTTGTTAGGATGTTGCTATGTGATTGCTTGGATACCTGTGATGGTTGCTAGGGTGTTGCTATGCGGATGATAGGGTGTTGTTATGCTGTTGCTGGTGTACCCTGAGTTATTGCTAGGTTGTTGCTATGCTGTTGCAAGGGTGTTTATATATGGTTGGGAGGGTACCTGAGCTGGTTGCTATGGTGTTGCTAGGGAATTTCTATATGGTTGCTAGGGTACCTGTGGTGATTGCTAGGCTGTTGCTATATGGTTTCTAGGTGGTTGCTAAGATGTTGCTAGTGTAGCCTGGGTGGTTGCTATGCTGTTGCTAAGCAGTTGCTAGGGTACCTGGGGCAGTTGCTAGGGTACCCTGGGTAGTTGCTATGGTGTTACTAAGTAGTTGCTAGAGTACCCATGTTGGTTGCTAGGCTGTTGCAAGGTGGTTGCCAAGCTGTTGCTATACGGTTGCTAGGGTACCCTGGGTGGTTGCTAGGCTGTTGTTAAGATGTTGCTAGGGTACCCTGGTTGGTTGCTAGGGTGTTGCTATGTGGTTGCTAGAGTACCTCTGATGGCTGCTGTGCGGTTGCTAGGGTGTTTCTATATGGTTTCTAGGGTACTTGGGTGTGGTTGCTAGGCTGTTGCTATAAGGTTGCTATGCATTTGCTAAAGTACTAAAGATGTTTTTTAACGTGTTGTTAAGCGGTTGCTAGGTTACTGGTTTGGCAGCTGCCAATAATTAAACTTCAAGCCTCTAGTGAAACAAGCCCACCTCCATGTCTCTAAGAAACTGTGCTGCAAAGATATTCATCTGGGCTTTTTATAATGGCAGTCTATGGGATTGGTTGCTAGGATACTATTAATGGCTGCTAGGGCATGGCTTAATTGCTTCAGGATGATCCTGAGAGACTGATTGGTTGCTTGAGCAAAATGAGCCCGTCCCCTTGTCTCTATGACACTGTGATACAGTTATGTTTAATACCAAATCTCTATGTAGTATACTATAGTAGTAATCATTGTTTCATGGGCATTCCCTTCTCCATTTTAAGTCTATGGGGCACTTACGGGCGGCTCTCACGCCCCAGGGATACAACCTACACACCATTATGAGGTTTGTTCTTACAGAGCCAGGCTCTTCAAATGTTGTAACCCACATTTCTATGGGTCACATTTTCGGAGCTATGACCTGTCAAAATTTGTCAAAGTTAATTTAACAAAGTTAAATCTATGGGATTTTTCGCCTGTTTTTCGCCCGCCCTACGAAAATCGTACACCTAATTGCTTATAAAAGCCAGAACACTCCACTCAACTTCATGGGTCTACGACAAAACTATGTCATTGAGCACTTCATCCAATTATTTAAAATGTATCCCAGCAGCATGTTTACTGTTATGAAATATTTATAGATACTTTGCATTTGACCTTAATTTGAGAGACAACAATAATCACGTTTACAAGTGGGAACTGTTTTGATGCTAGAAGTAAACATCATAAAAGAAGGCAATTTGAATAACAATTTGTTAGCAATGCCAAATAAGTAAAATAAAGGAAAGTTAGGGGTTAATGACTAGTGAGGTGGAAATAGTAGATAGTAGTGTGTCTTTAATTCTTTTTCAAATAAGTTGTTCAAAACCTATAGTTATAGCTATTAAAGCTTTAGTATTACGGTACCTTTCAAGCCGAACGTTCCTGAAATAGACGGCTGCTCCCCGGTGAACTTCTTTGGAGTTTTCTGCTTCCTCCCTGGCTCAAATGGAGAACAACAACAACAAGAGGTCAAACATCTTAATAGAAGGACAAGAAATTGTTAGTTTTTATGCCTTTTTACTTCAATGCCAAAGATATGTAAGGTAATCTACAATTTTGTGTTTTAAACAAAGATGGCAGGTAAAAGTTAAAGACTGCAAATACAAATTTGAATTTATAAAAGTCCTTGATTCCGATTTGTCAATAGATGCACAGCTATGACCACTTCACCTGTGTATCACTGCACAGCACCCTTAGCAATAGGGATGTACAAGACTAATCGACTAGTCGTTTAAACTGTACAGCTCCTACTAGTCGACACTGAAAACAACAGTCGATTACAGGAAAAAACTACACAAAATTTTATAATTTAAATGACTTTCATTTTAATGTTTCTTTTAAAAACATTTTAAAATTGCAGCGCGCTCAGAAATGACCACTTGAAAGACGAGTTGTGGGAGCGTTCTGAAGGAGGAAAACGGGTAGGTTTATGCAAACTAGGTCATATCAAAGTGGCATAATAATAATTTCACTGGAGCCATGCGTAAAAATTCTGTATTGGGTTCTTATTGTCGCGATGCAGAAAACGTGGACGGAAGCACGGAATGCAAGCATAAAACGAAAAAGTAGATAATGATCTAAAGCTACATACAGTTATGTTAACAATTACTTAATAATAAATATCAATATTTTAATATTTAAAATGGATGAAAGACGTATTGACGTAATTTGATGGCAGAATGATCAAATGTGTTCTGTAAATTGTTCTGTACTTTTTGTCCATTGCTTTCTATTCACTTTTTTTGTTTACACGCATTGCTTTGCTTTATAAATACGAGCCAATCGTCAATCAGTAATGGGCTCTTGTTAGGCGCTTGCCAGGTGCAGTAGATAGAGTTATTTTTAGCGCAATTTAAGCTTAGCAAACCAAAGTTATGATACAGTTCATGCTATGTTTAATTATTGCTCGTAAATATCGTGATTTTAACGATATTAATCGTGATTTTTGCCAGTGTTTTTAGAAATATCTGCTTTCCCCTATTCAAGTAGATAGGACTGTGGACATGCTATGACGTAAATAGCTGCCCAGAGGCATTGTAAACATGGCCGCCGAGTGGCATGACTTCCGTAAACGGACTTTGGTGGCGATCAAATCACACTGTCAATCCTCATAGCCTTCAGAGAAACAGTTAACCACATAAACACATCATGTTTTATGCTAACATTGCACATATGTAAGAGACAGATGATCCGTTTTTGAAGAGGTTTGCTTGTGAATGTTTTTATAATAATGTAATGTGAACTTGAAATTGCTATACTCTACTTGTGGTACAGTGAGTCCGTGGATGTTCTCCCAAAGCGTTGCTGGCAGGGCGAACCGCCGTAAACACTAGTGGTTAATGCGCTGCGGATGCGAAACATGCGCACGAATGTTGAAACCGTCCGTCCAGCGTGTGTTTACATAGAGAAACGGTGGGAAAGTGGCGCTGCAGGATGGAAATTCACGTTGTCTTTATGAATGGCCGGGCCGGTCACTATAGCTCACACCACGCACATACTTTGTGTAGTTATTAGCATGTTCTGTACAGTAATGAAAACAGGTCGCACCACAACAAAATGTGCACTCACACAAATGCTCCCAAATATTTTTCGAGGTCGCACAGGTAAAATATAGGGAGCATTAAATATAGGGTTTTACTCCATGAATGTTGCATTAATACAAACTTTTGGCTTTGATATTTGCATTGTACACGTATTTACACCGCTTGACTTTATCATTGCTGGACAAAATGGCCTACATTGCCTTTAAACTTATAACACATTGTTATAAGCTAACAGTTGTGAATTGGGATAAAGAAATTAGACAATTTTGAACACTGATGCCATGGAATCGCTAATATTTGAATTACTTCTAATTAGTCTCAATAAAGTCAGATGCTTTTTCTACCGCTTAGCATAGCTACTTCTTTCAAAGGAAAAACTTGCAGCTTGGTAAGCTAGAGTTTTAAAGCAGTTTGACAAACATTATTAAGACTCAAACTTCAGTGCACCCAAGGCAAGTGAGCACCTGCTGTTTCACATGTTCCCTAATCTCCCGTGTTTGTCACTGCTGTGTTAGAACCTGACACAGCTTTCATGTAGCAGTCATGTGAGGTGAGAGCGGATATGTTACGCGTCTCCCTCCATGAGTGTGTTAGCATAGCAGACATTGATTGTCAACTTATGTCACACAAACACAGCTGCTCCCGTGCTTTTTTTGGACATTTCAGAGGCAACACCACCCCACACACAAACATGGCTCTCGCCTCTGGCTCCGACGTGGAACAAACGTAGGGGCCCTGTACACAAACAAAGGCCATAAATAGCCGTCTCACAGCGAGGGCCGCGCCAATATCTCGACTCACTGCGTCTCTACCAGGCAGAGACAGAGACCGGAGCCGCCACCAGCTACCAGAGAGACTTAATGACCAGTCCTGAGACGTATCTGAGACAGAGCTCCTACACACTGCTGCTTAAAGGGAAAATACACCCTTTCTGACAAATGTCAATAACTCAGTGTTGAGGGCATTCTGGGACATGTTAATAAGGAAGGGAATGAATGACATTCTTGCTTTCAAAGAATTAAGTGGGCGAAAAAAGATTTTGAAGTCATATATTCATCCTGGGCTCAAGCCCTGGAAAGTATTAGAAGGTTAGTGGGCCTACTTTTCTTGATGGAGGAACTTCTGGTTATGTGTTACCAATGAAGTTTCTGTAGATGGGTTTGATAAAAAATTCAATGTTACTAATGTTAAAAAATTAACAGACATTCTTGAAGTTTCAGAATTTCAACTCTCTAAAGCAGTGGTCACCAACCTTTTTGAGCCCGTGATCCCCGACTTCGGAATTGATGAAAGGCAAGATCTACCACTCAAAAAGTTGAAATTAAAAACAGCCCAGATTGAACCTGCAGCTTGAGGCCTTTTATTTAGCCTATAATTGTGGGCCTATTTGAATGACATGAAATTCTTTGTTCCACTTTTCAGATGCAACTAAGCAATCTCTGTAACATGTAGAGTTGCCACTTTCAGTGCGCCAAAACGAGGTGAAAAACACCAATTCAAACACCATCCAAGGACTTGAATTCACACATGACAGCTTGACATTAAAACGAGGTTAAGAATAAGTTTATCAAGACCCTAATTATTAAGGTATTTACTGTATAAAGATTTGTTATTTATTATGCATTTATTTGGAGTTTATTTGGTTTACTTTTATTAAGTAAAAAATCTATTTATTTTTACCCGTCTAATAATGTCTTGGTAATGGTGATCTGTTTCACAAAATAGCCAAAGGTCTGACAATGTAGTATGGATTATCATATTAGGCTAATTGAAAACATAAATAGGATGTCAGCAGGGACGTCTCCTGCATGAGATAGTACTGAAAACTGTCCAGTTTACCATCACTGACAAACCCGTGGATCATTCACAATTACAACTATAACAAGAAACTGTTGTCTTTCACACAAGCTCAACATGCGCGCATAGCGTCATTGGCGGGTGGGAATGGTGGGACATGTCCCCACCACTTTTTGGAAGAAATTAAGAAAGGCTTGCGGAAGGTGTGTATTGTTTAGGGGCCATTAACATCTAAAACTCGTGGAATACTCAGGATGCGCTGCTTTCTCACCATCTCCCGTTGCTCTCACTCGTACGTTATATTTGCGGAAGACGCGGCCAGTATGAAATGCGTGCATCATCCGCGCTCACGGTGCTTGCTTGCGCATCCAAGCACAAAAATGCGTAAACCAATGAACAAGTGACATTTTTTGTCATAGGAATAAACTGTTTTTGCATTAATACAATAAAGTGTAATGCATCGCAACAGCCAAGTGATCTTTCCCAAATGACAGTTTGGTAACCACATACTGTGAGAGCTGGAGCCGAAAAGCGGAAAAGCCAATGGACGGACCGCCCACTATATAAATTAGCAAGGTTCAATACAACGGAAGGAAGGAGGCGGGAACCGGCGAACATTTAAACATATTAATCAAAAATAAATAAACAATAAACAGCAGTAAAACAGGCCGGCAGCCCCTCACGGACGACTGCCGGCCACACGAGCGTAAACAAAACTTAACTAATGTCCGTGCCCGGTCCTCTCTCCTGTCTACTCCTGTCGCTCGGCCTTTTATGCTTCCGATCTCCTCCGTGGGAGATACGAGGCCGGTGTGGCGCCCAGCTGACGCTCATTATCAATCACATCACCGGCCTTGCTTCCTCCTCCCACGGCTCTCGTCACGTCTCTCTCGTCACACCCCCATCGCCCCTCACAGGCCAGTGGGTACCCACAGGACTGTGCCTACTCCCCCCCCGGGGGGCCAGTCCCAATGGCCCCAGCGCTTGGGGGTATGGACCGACGAGACGAGAGAACGGAGACGGAAGCACCAAGGGTGACAGGGGCAGGAGAGGGGAGAGAGGGAAAAAAAATTAGTCCGGTTCCCCGACACGCTGTTGCTCGGTCCTCAACCAGCCGAAAGGCTCTTACTCGTGGTGCCATGCGGTGGTACTGGACGCTCCCTCGCTCCTCCTCCGCCCCCTGACGGCCAGCGATGGCTCCTCCGGATGAGGGCAGCCGGCAGGAAGTCACCCGCTTCCTGCTCCTCCCCTACACGGCGGATGGCAGCAGGCTCCGGCCCATGGCAAGCGGGGCTGACTCCTCCGCTCCCTCCCTGAAGGCAGCCACCCCACCTCAGACCCAGGGGCACAGCAGCGGGGTCCTCGTGTCCTGGCGGCCGGCGGTGGCTCCTCCGACCGAGGGCACCGCGATCCCCCTCAGCGGCGAGGACTCTTTGACAGCATGTCCCTCCTTCCTTCTGGGTTTCGGCACCAATGTAGCAAGGTTCAATAAAACGGAAGGAAGGAGGCGGGAACCGGCGAACATTTAAACATTTTAATCAAAAATAAATAAACAATAAACAGCAGTAAAACAGGCCGGCAGCCCCTCACGGACGACTGCCGGCCACACGAACGTAAACAAAACTTAACTAATGTCCGGTCCCGGTCCTCTCTCCTGTCTACTCCTGTCTCTCGGCCTTTTATGCTTCCGATCTCCTCCGTGGGAGATACGAGGCCGGTGTGGCACCCAGCTGACGCTCATTATCAATCACATTACCGGCCTCGCTTCCTCCTCCCACGGCTCTCGTCACGCCTCCCTCGTCACAATAAACATTCCCAACGAGTTATTACAGAAACAATTTGTTTAGTTTTTGTCGTCTTTGTCCCCACCACTTTTCAAAACAAAAAGTTACGCCACTGCATGCATGAGTCATATAGTATATATATATATACAGTATATATATACTGTATATATTAGGGCTGAGTATTGGCAAGGGCCTTGCGATACGATATATATCATGATGGATAAGTCACGATACAATATATTGCAATATCTTTCGATACAATTTTTTTAAATAAAAAATGTAAAAAAAAACTGAAAATACAACTTGCTGTTGACCATCTGGGGTATTTTTTAACATCCCACCAATAGAATCCATTACATACCAGTAGACATGATTATAATTTCAATTTAAACCAATACAATTTCCTTTAAATCCTTTAAATTGTGTTTTGGGCAGGGTTCTATTGTTTTTTTCAGCAGGGTTGTTTTGGCTGCAGTCCAGTTTGATAGCATTAATGTCAGTCCATGCATACTTTAGATTTGCATTTTAGGCGCTCTAAACGCGCACGATACACTATCGTGAAAAAAAAATTGTGATAGTTTGCTGTATCGATATTTATACATATATATATACATAGCGGAAAAAAATAAGAGTCCATTTCAGAGAGCGTTTTTCTGATTTTAAAGTTTACTATTTACATGTATGTGTTATAATTTTTGTTTCATTCTGTGAACTACTAACAATATCCCAAATTTCAAATAAAAATGTTGGGTCCCACTTTATATTAAGTGGCCCTAATACCTCTGAACTTACATGGTAACTAGATGTGTACTTAGTATGTAACTACAGCGTAAGTACACATTGGTACATAGTTTCTACAGCTGTACTATTTGTGTAACTACACACATGTAACAACCCACTGAAAAGCTGGTCTAAGTACAAATGTGTAACAGGACATTGGTAACAACACTTCAGTAAGTGCACATGTGTAACAAGAATTGTGTAACTACATTTTGTAACGACAACATCACAGAATTTTGTCCACTTCATTAGTCTTCAATGTTGCAGTTAACAGTTTCGAATTCATCTGATAGCGACGTTCCTCAGAAGAGGAGAAGAGGTCATGAAAAGAAGACAGAGAAGACTAGAATTTCAAAATCTACCAAGCACAGCTCATGTGGTAGGCACACATGCTGTTTTTGAACTTATCTTTCTGTTCATGTGCCTCCATATAACACATACCAAATATCGGATATCAGTCTCCTTGACTAAAATGAGTACTGGTAGAATCCCAGAAAAACCATTTGAACAATTCCGTGAAAATGTCAAGTTTTTACCAAAGGTTTTTACAATAAAAACAGCACAGATATCAACATTTGGTGGTTCAAATAGCCATGTGAGGTCTCTCTTCAAGTATTTAAAGCATTTGTTTTATTTTTAGTGCATGATTTTCCATAGTCAGGTCAGTGCCATTTTCAGGATGGTCACATCCATTACGGTACACATTCTGTCAGGATCGTGGTGCAGAGAACCCAGATGCAGGCAGGCGGTGGGTAAGGGGTTAACCCCTTGATCTCCGCCTGCCTGCAATTGGGTTCTCTTTCCACGTCAGTCGTGACAGTTTATTAACACATATATGACACTCAACAATGTAACAGATTCTAAAGTAAAATGTCCGCACAAGGTCCTTTGGACATCCTTAAATAAAAAATAGAAAAAAAACTTTTGTTTTGAAATCAAACAAGAATTGACATGAATTACAAAATGTGCCTTAACAATAAAATTTAAACATAATGAATGGGCAACTTAGAGTATCTGTGTATCTTTCTATCTTAACTTATACTGTATGTTATTGGCAGCAGTTTATGCTTTTTTTGGCATTTTCAATGGTCGACTTGAGGTCTGCTGTCAGAGACTGCAGGCACCGTTTTGCAAAGTCAAGGAGTTTCTCCTCCTTGGCTCTGAACTTTGGGATGGTTCGGTAAAACTCTGGATCAACAAGCTGCATTTCAGCCACAACAGCTGTTATTGCGAGTGTATTTCGGTCAACCCCAACTTTGGTGCATGCCTTACTGATGCTTCCTTCTTTTTTGAAGGCACGAAAAACTTTAATGTACCATTTCAGTACATCATCTGGGGTTGTTGCTGTAGAAAGAAAAAAGCTTTCTTTAATAAGACAAACCAAAGAAAATCGAATTGATACATTTTCAGTTAAATACACAGACTTTTAAAAAGGGAAATAAACATGCCTATGGATGTGACAAAAATGGTAGGATTTCTCTGAATTCTAATGCACAAACCTCAAGCAATTATACCCAACAAATGCAGAAGGGATAACTCTTCACAGAACATGAAATAGTTTGTCTATTTTAATTTTCATGTGCCCATTTATGAGGAATGTGTCATGGCTCTGCTTCATTTAAGTCATGTCTTTCTTGGTCCTGTAGCAGAGCCATGGCAAAGCCTTTGGTTATGTGTGAAGAGAAACATATTATTGTCCTTTTGACAATAATATGCGTTCTTTCCAGTGTCTCGTCATTGGCCCCGCTCCTCTCGTTTCCTTGTTATCCTTCCCTGAGTGTTTAATTACCCACACCTACCCCGTGTCGTTATCCCTCGTTTGTCTCTCCCTGTTTATACCCTCATGTTTCTTTGTCTTGTGCTGTTGGATTGTACTCTGTTCATTGCGTTCTGTATGTCCTGTAATTCTGCGTGTATTATTCCTAGAGTTTCCTGCCTTGTCTTGCCCGTGTTTGTGAGTTTAAGTTTTGGATTTTTTAGTTCTTGTTCTGCCCCATTGTGGGAAGTTTTTGTTTCATGTTTAGATCTTAGTTCTGTTTCTGTTTTTCCCCCATCGAGGGTGTTTTGTTTTGTGTTTTTGTATAATAAAGTATTTTTGTTAACAAAACAAGCCCCCCCTTTAATGAGCACCTCGAGGTGCTCACCAAGGGGTAGACGGACGAGACAAGACCGACTGGGTGACAGACAGGACAAGGCAAAACAAAGAAAATAAAATCAAGGGCAGACAAGACAACATAATAACAGGACTAGGGTGGGACAGTAAAAATAACAAACAAGGGAGGGGGGGTGGGGCCAAACAAGGGCCCATAGGGGGCAGTCCATGGGGGTGGGGAATAGTCCCAGTCCCCGGCTGCGCTCGAGGGCGCGGAGTCCTGGGGGACTTAGGATAAGTCCTGGGAGGAACAGTCTTTGACCCTGGGAGTCTCCCAGGGACCGGCTGGAAGGCCGGCTGGACAGGGCTTGACGCCGGCTGGAAGGCCGGCTGGACAGGGCTTGACGCCGGCTGGAAGGCCGGCTGGACAGGGCTTGACGCCGGCTGGAAGGCCGGCTGGACAGGGCTTGACGCCGGCTGGATGGCCGGCTGGATGGCCGGCTGGGACGCCGGCTGGAGGACCGACTGGAACCGGCTGGGACGCCGGCTGGATCACCGGACTGGACGCCGGCTGGATCACCGGACTGGACGCCGGCTGGATCACCGGACTGGACGCCGGCTGGATCACCGGACTGGATGCCGCTGCACCGGACTGGACGCCGGCTGCACCGGACTGGACGCCCCTCTCCGTTGCCTTTCTTCTTCAGCCGAACCACCCGACTGGTGGTCGGCTGAAGGAATGAGGTGAAGGGCGCAGGTGGCTCCGGGTTGGACGCCTCCGACGAGGAACTCCAGGACTCCCTCCTTCCTCGCCTGCCTCGAAGGCTGACTGGTGGGGGAGAGGCTGCAGGGAGTGAGACGGAGGTGAGGTGATGCCCACGACTCCGATCTGATGGCACGATCCTCCGGGATCGTGACCAACGGGACGGAGACTTGGAGTGAACTGAGACCCCTGGCTCCGACCGGTTAATGGCATAACTGACCACATTCTCGAAGCGCAGCGGCCTCAGCATCCTCATCTCCGCCCGCGAGATCGGATCGTTTAGGCCACTGTTGTAAATCACCGTTAGCTCCGCCTCACCAAAAGCCATATCCTCTGCAGCCTCCAGGAACCTCTCGGTGTACTCCACCATGTCAGCCTCACCCTGACGGATTCTACAAAGGAGGTGAGCCTGGCGAGATCGGAGGACGTCCATAATGCTGCCTGCTGGGTTCAGCGTTGGCTGTTGGATTCTGTCAGGATCGTGGTGCAGAGAACCCAGATGCAGGCAGGCGGTGGGTAAGGGGTTAACAAAAAACTTTTATTAAATAAACAAAACACAAAACAAAGATCCACAAGGGGATTAAACACTAACAGATAAATAATACACAAATATAGACAGGAACAATAAACTGGACTGGACTAAACTAACATAACACTAGACACTAAATGACTGGACTAGACTAAACACTTACTAGGACTGGTATTTACACAGCACACATGAACACAGCGAACATGGAGTACATAGCAAGGACACCACGCACAATGAACGAGCAACAAGACAATGAAACAAGAGGGCATTAAATAGGGAACACAAACGAAGGATAATTAACAAAGGCAGGTGGGGAACATTAGACACGGGAGGAGAGCAATACATGAGACGAGAGGGGCGGGACCAATGACAGGACACGAGAAAACACATGAGAAGTAAAAACAAACAACTCATGGTTTTCTCACATAAAACCTAAGGACTCTGCCCCGATCCCGCCACACGACTAGAATTTCATAAACAAGACGGTGGGACCGTGACAATAAACATTGTTTATTACTGCATTTTTTTTAAACCTTTTTTGTAGTCCTCTACACTTAACTTACTCAGAATACTTGGGCATTTCATTCAATTGTTAAATTACTCTTAAGTGAAAAGTTCCTATGAAATGATCATGTACAAACACAGACTGTATACAACTATAGCCCTAACAATTACACTTTATTTTAAGCGATCAGTTCCTGAGGAGTTACCATGTAAGTACACTGGTGTTAGAGTGTTAAACAGAGGTTAATGTTTTGTATATATTACACAGTAAGTTGGGACTGTTTTACACTTTATTTTAAGCGATCAGTTCCTGAGGAGTTACCATGTAAGTATACTGGTGTTACAGTGTTAAACAGAGGTTAAGGTTTTGTATATTACACAGTAAGGTGTGACTGTTTTACACTTTATATTGAGTGGACAGTTCCTGAGGAGTTACCATGTAAGTACACTGGTATAACAATGTGAAACCTTAGTATTGATTCAACATTAGTCATGTGTTAAATACATGGCATGCACTCCATAAAGTGTCATTGAATTCGAAACTGTTAACTGCAACATTGAAGACTAATGAAGTGGACAAAATTCTGTGAAGATATTGTCGTTACAAAATGTAGTTACACAATTCTTGTTACACATGTGCACTTACTGAAGTGTTGTTACCAATGTCCTGTTACACATTTATACTTAGACCAGCTTTTCAGTGGGTTGTTACATGTGTGTAGTTACACAAATAGTACAGCTGTAGAAACTATGTACCAATGTGTACTTACGCTGTAGTTACATACTAAGTACACATCTAGTTACCATGTAAGTTCAGAGGTATTAGGGCCACTTAATATAAAGTGGGGCCAAATGTTGTTTCTTTTTGCATTTATCTGCAGAAAATGAAAACTGGAGAAACAGGTCAAAATAACAGAAAAGATGCTCTCTATTTTTTCAGACCTCGAAGAAAACAAGTTCATATTCACTTTTAAGCAATACAACAGTCATATTTCTACATGTACATTCAGGAAAAGTTAAAAACTATTTTTTATGTGATCACCTCGATTTTTATCCCAGTTTTCATGTGTCTTGTCATGCTGTCAGTCTTTCACATTGCTGTTGGATGACTTTATGTCACCAATACAACAAACACTGGACTGGAATGGCCACAATACATCTAGAAATGCTTATTTGAAATGAACATTTGGAAATGGTCTCTTAATTTTTTTTGCGGCTATATACTTGTATATATATATATATATATATATATATATATATACAGTATATATCACCACAGTATTTACATGGTATTCCAGAGTACTTTGAAAAAATACCATGGTATTACAATAGTAAATATTCTGAGATTCCCAGAACACCCAGGATTTAAAAATCTTAGTGTGTAGCAATCTTACTGTGCTTCATTCTTTCAGGATCCTCCTCGGGGAATGGTGGGGGTAGACTGTCTTCCTCGCTGTCACTGCCCTCAGTGTCTACAGACGTCCCCTGGTGCTGAGAACTGTGCTGCAGTCTCCTCTCCGGTCTTTGGGGGGTGCACTCTCCGTTCTGTGAGGGCTGAGATACCTCCTGGGTCTTCTTCACCTTGAAAAATGCGGGAGACGGAGGGCTGTTCTCTGTGGGCCTTAGGGGAGCGAAGGGAACACAGGCTATTAATGGCAATGCACGGAGGACTGGTACCATAGTAATACAGGAGAACATCATCTGGAACTTAATGATCGCCGTGTGGAAAACAAACCACGTCCTGAAGTAAATGATTGTTGTTTTAGTTTGTGAGTTAAAAGTGTTATGCCAAACACTTTGAAAGTGGCTATTTAAATTTAGTGCAGAAATGTATCATGAATGCTAAAGAAACACAAGGAAACCAATAAGGAGCAAAATGGTCAACACTTTAAGAGGTACCTGACAGTTTCTTCTGCATGTGGAACACAAAAGAAGATATTTTGAGTAATGTTTCAGTGGTTTTGTGTTCATACAATGGAAGTCAACGTTGTTTGGGTTACCGACGTTCTTCAAAATATCTTCTGCTATGTTCTGCATAAGGCTTGAAATGACATGAGAGTGAAAAAACGATCTTATGAATATTTTTTAATTGTGGGTGCACTATTTCTTTTCAGGAACAGGGCATTGGCATTTCTAACCTTTTTTTGGCATTGCCCTTCACAAGGCTCTTCTGCTGTTTGGGTTCGGACTTGAGATCGGGTTTGGTATCCAGGGTGACCCCAGACTTGGTCTCCACGGTGACCCTTTCTGGGTGGTTCCACAGTTTGTGCTTTTGAAGACGCACCTTCGTGGCAAACACAGCCTCACAGTATGGGCATCTGTGACTCAGCTTCTCTGCTTTGGTCGCCTGAATGACACACACACACACACACACACACACAGTAATGTTGTGTCATCATTTTAAGTGATAAAAGCACGAGAACAAGAAAGATGGAACATATTGTACAAAACTGAGCATTTTAAATCTGGCCTATAATAACATGTGCACGACAAAATCAAAGTGTTTACATATTTTGTTCTGGTGATCGTGTTGTTGTAAAACCACTAAAATAATCATTATTCATACACGGGTCGTATTTTATTCACTAATTTTTGGATACATAATATTGATTTGAAATATTTTATTAATTCATTTGTAACTAAATCAAACCTTAAGCGAGGAAAAAACGTTTCCTTTTCGCTTTCAAAGGGACAGTTCACCCAAAAATGAAAATTCTGTCATCATTTTCTCACCCTCAAGTTGTTTCAAACCTGTATACGATTCTTTGTTTGGTTGAACACAAAGAAAGATATTTGGAGGAATGTTTCTGGGAAACCACTGACTACCATTAAAATAATTGTCAAAGGTGCCCCAGAACGGTTTGTTTTCCTAAATTCTTCCAAATATTTTCTTTTGTGTTCAACAGAACGAAGAAATGTATACAGGTTTGGAACAACTTGAGGGTGAGTAAATGATGACAGGGTGAACTGTTCCTTTAAGTCAAGACACAATGTTCAAACAAGACGAACAAGAATTTGTAAGCAAATTATTTTTATGACCCCGTGTTGTTGTCTTAAGGCTGGTGTTATCTAGGAATAACATACCTTTGAATGGCTGACCAATCAGAATCTAGCATTCCAGAGCGCTGTGCAATACAATTTTATGTGCTAATGTCAACAAAATATTTAGCTGAGCTATCACTTCGTACTATTATATTTATTATGCATATTTTAATTATTACACAAAAACAATAGTTCAAAGTGATCAAACAAAGAAAGACTTTGGGAAAGACCCCAGCATGAAGATGAATAAATTTAGCGAGTTCTCACAACCTCACCAAGAAGATTTTTGCGAGCTGTCTATGAGGTGTGCTTTAGCGTGCTAACAGACTGTTTCAGAGTCTTTTACAGCACTGCGACTACAGCCTTTAAAATATCACTTCAATTATTTAACAAATAATATAATCATTCAGTGAATCTTTAAGACATACAGTAAGTGTTTGACTTGTGAGCAATGCGGATTTGTAGAAGTGTTTCGTTACAACCACTGTTACAGCAGTTTTGTCCAAAACTAGATTTTAATGCACGATGTGGAGGCCAAGAACCACTCATCCAGCCAATCAGAATCGAGTATTCAAATAGACCATGGTATAAACTACTATTATAGTATTGCCTATTAAGTTTGTTTGCCTATTTAGAGTATACGCAGAATTCTGCTGGTTGTACATGTGTTTCGGGTGTTTTCTCTGGATTCTTGATTTTACCCCTTGGCATCTCTGATAATGATATTTAAGTCCATAAATACTGGGGAATTCCAGCCAGCAGCCCGAGCACGGACATTTCACCCTGGAACGACTTTTAAACTCCTCTTTCCACTGAACTATCATATGAGCCTGCAGCCAAAGAAACACAACACAAACACAAAGACACAGTCATTTGAAACTATTAGCAATCAATTTACACACACTGCACTTCTTTATGAGATGTTTTTCCTTTAAGCACAACAGTTGGAAATAATTTGTAAAGTCCCCAAATTCCCTCAAATCCCACACTGGCTTAGCTTCATTCCGCCAGCATTAGCCAGAAAGAATAGTTTGTGGGTTTACTCACAGGAATATTGCGCAGTTCCTGCACCTCGGCACGGGGGCGCCCTTTCTTCTTGCCCTCTGACTTCTCAGTACAGGAGGAACCTGAGAAAGAGCCTTTAAAGGCATGAAACAGAAAACAAAGCTGATTTTACTTTTCTAATGTGTTGCATTTTATTTTATTGCCAGAAACCTTCTTTATATCAAGAATAAATAGTATTTATTGTGACAGGTCTTATTCGTTGACCCTTATTTTATATTATTATTTTAATTTTGTTTCATTTTTTATTTTATTTATTGCTAGAAACCTTTATTATATCATTAAATAGTATTAATTGTGAAAGGGCTTATTTGTTGACCCTTATTAAATTAAATTGAATTAAATTAAATTAAATTAAATTAAATTTAATTTAATTTAATTAAATTAAATTAAATTAATTAATCTTTTCTTTTATTGCCAGAAACCTTCATTATATCAAAATTAAATAGTATTAATTGTGACAGGCCTTATTAATTGACCCTTATTCTATTTTAATCTGATTTGATTTTTGATTTGATTTTATTTCATTGCCAGAAACCTTCTTTGTATCAAGATTAAATAATACTCCCACGCATTCTGTCACCAATGCCTAATTTTTTCTCAAACCAATTTAGTTTTCTTTCACTGGTGAAACAATGAAACACAAGATTCATAGGGGAACTTGACTTGAGCTTTTGTGAAATTCCGATCTTATCCTCCCCTCCCTAAAACGCCTCGATTTTATCAAAGACCCATTAACCTTTTTCCAGATTAATGATCATCCAAGAAACTCCCCCCAACACCTAACAACGCTGCAGCGCTCCGTGTGTTTCAGACGTGCCCTCTGGGACTTTAGCGAAGCTGAACGAACATTTAGAGACAACTGCAGATTCATTCTGCGTACAAATTAGCAGCTTTGCTTATTTCCTGAAAGTCCCGGGAGAATAGGAGGCGATATCATGTGTTGGGATTCTGTTTAGAGGAGGTCACGGAAGGTTGCCACACATGCAGACGAACAGTGGCAAGGTCAAACTTTGAGCAAACTGCAGCTAATTACATGCTAATACTCTATAGAGGACTGCTGGCTTACGGCTGCTAAGCAACTAAATAATAAGGACACTTAGAAAGTGGCTTCAGACATGTTGTCTGCAGTGAGCGTGTGTGTAAATGAGAGTGACTGTGGATAAAGACCGCTCATAGACTTGAGGAAATCAACCATTAATCAGTCGTGTCTTTGACACGGCACTATAAGGACACGCAGCCTTTAAAGAGATTTTGAATCCTTTGAATCTTTTTTTTTGTTTTTAAAGCATAGTTCCCTTTCTGTCGGTCTCTCGACGTTGTGTCGAACCGACAGAATGGGGTTTGTCTTGAGAACCTATCATCTTCTGAGTATTTAGAAAAGGCCAATGAAAATTGGCGAATGAAATTTGCATGCCGGGCTCCTCCCCGGATGTCCAGGTATAAGAGGGAAGCCGGCGTACTCATTCATTCACCTTTTGTTCTTCAGAGCCTACGCATCTGGTGAGCTTCTCTACGATCTGGGTGATCATTCTTTCTGCTGGAATCTACGACGTGGACAGCGGACGGTCCCTTCCTGCAGTGACCCTGGGCGTCTCAGCAGTTCCGGAGGTGTTCGAGCAAATTTCCTTTTCTAAAAGAGCAAATTTCTCCAGCGTGGCTTGTCCCGCTGTTCTCATGGGTGCAACACACTCATCGAGGAGGGGGACGGACACAATGCCTGCTTCCAGTACGCTGGGGCAGACGTTGTGGATACGTCCTGCCCGCACTGCGGGCGGTGACGATTCAGACGTTGCGTCACAGGTGGCTGTGTTCCCACGGGACTCAGCCACCACCTCGTTTGCTCCCCGTTCCGTGGCGGCAGGACTACGGCCCTGCCGTCCGCTATGGCAAGCAGCGAGGGTGATATGAGGATTACTGTGAGCGATAATCCGCCAGCCACGGCTCACGGACCGTTCACACCTCGTTTCGCTCGTCTGACCGTTCCCCAAAAAAGACGGTCCGCCGTCTTATTCCTCAATCACGTATTCGGACACGATGCGTGATGATGAGAGGTCTCTTGCAGCATCGGGGGGTGACGTACTGCCATCCGACTCCGACGATTCTTCGGGCTCCCTCCCTCGGGGGGTCGAGCCCAGGAAAAAGCGGATGTCGAGATGTCGGCCATGCTTTCCCGGGCCGCCGTGAGTGTTGGGTTGCAGTGCCCGCACTGCCTCTCCCGGCGTTCGCGGCTGGCTACATGGCGCCTCGGGTTTGAGCGCGGCTCCAAGCCGCGCCCGCCCCCAGTGCCGTGTTTACCGGAAGTGCATGAGGAACTTTGCAAGACCTGGAACGCCCCTTCCGGCACGTTTCACGTCAAACAAAGTTCTGTCACCCTCTCTTCCCTCGAGGTTGAGACAGCTGGAGGATGCGTCGGTGTCCCCAGGTGGATTTGCCGCCGCGGTGCACTCGTGCCCGTAGGTGGCGGCCACCTGGGGGGGCTCGACCTAGACTCCCGTCCAAAGCATGTGGTGTCTCGGCATCTCTGGTGTCGAGAGCTTACATTGCGGCGGACCAGGCTGCCTCCTCTCTCCACGCTATGGCTCCTGCCAGGCCAGGGCGTTGAGAGAGCTCCACGAGGGTAAGACCGACCCAGCGCTTATGCAGGAACTCCGCGCCGTCACCGACCTCGCTCTACGGGCGACCAAGGTGACCACGGGGGCCCTGGGTCGGACGATGTCCACACTTGTGGTCCATGAGGAACTCCTCTGGCCGATACTTGCGCAGATGAGTAACGCTGAGAAGGTCCGCTTTCTCGACGTACCCGTCTCGCAAGGGGGGGCTGGTTGGTGTTACTGTGGAGGGTTCTCGACAGTAAAAAGCAGTCCTCCGTGCCGCAACTCGGCCGCCTCGGCCGTCGAGTCCCGTGCACTGTCTGCTTCCCAGCAGCCCTGGTCCTCTTCAACGCCCTCCAGTGACCTGGAGGAGACAGCGAAGAGGAGACCATCGCCCCATCAGCAGCCGCGGGCAGCGGCTGTCATGGGATCACCTCAGGGGGATCGAGGCTACCATTGGGCCCGACCCCAGCCACAGCGCTGGTAGGTCGGATAGGGACGGTTCCTGCCCCGTCCCTCCATCTGCTGGCCCCCTCTGGGGGGCTGGCGCCCACTTACTCTCAAAAAGGAGAGTTTCCTCTCTCTCTGGGTTACCTCAGCCGCTCTCACCCTCTGCACGACGGTGAACGGCAAACTCGACGTTGCGTCATGGCAAAGCGCAATGTCGAGTATAAACACCAGCCCTCAGCACTCTCAGTCAGACAGTGCGTTGAGCTGCGCAGTCGCCAGGCAGGAAATATGGCAGAGCCGATCTCCTCCCCGGGGGGCCTCCCCTGGCAAGGAATCCGTACTGCTAGCCATCGAACCACCCTCCGCGGGGGCGATGAAGCAGATCAACCTCTAGTCCCCTGTCACAGTTCTGGGAGCCCCCAGACTGTCAGGCGGGCTGAGGAAGACGATCCGTCTCGGCTACGCGATTCAGTCGCTACACGTCCGCCCAAGTTCCGGGACGTCCTTTTACCTCAGGCAGAGGCAGGGATGCCCCCGTACTTCGGGCGGAGGTCGCCTCCCTTCTGGTGAAGGGAGCGATCGAGCCCGTCCCACCGGCCGAGGTGTTCAGCGGGTTTTACAGCCCGTACTTCATTGTCCCTAAGAAAGGCGGAGGGTTGCGCCCTATCTTGGGTCTGTGTGTTCTGAACAGGCACCTACACTAGCTGCCTTTCAGGATGGTCACGCAGAAGCGCATCCTGGCGTCCGTCAGGCGTCAGGACTGGTTCATGGCAATCGACCTGAAGGACGCGTACTTTCATGTCTCGATCCTCCCTCGACATCGGCCGTTCCGACGGTTCGCGTTCGAGGGACGGGCATATCAGTACAGGGTCCTCCCCTTCGGTCTGTCCCTGTCTCCACGAGTCTTTACGAAGGTCGTGGAAGCCGCCCTCCTTCCCCGTAGGGAAGGAGGTGTGCGGGTACTAACTATCTCGACGACTGGCTCAAGTTTTGGCACACTCTCGAGATCTGTTGTGTACACACAGGGACCTGGTGCTCCGGCACCTAGATCGGTGGGGCTACAGGTCAACTGAGAAAAGAGCAAGCTCTCCCCGGTGCAGAGCATCCTCTTTCTCGGTATGGAACTCGACTCTGTCCTCACGAGCGGCCCCGCTCACCCCCGGGGGGGGCGCGAGTCCCGCGACGAGGAAGCCCGCACCCTCGCGGCCTCCCAGAGGCAGCGCGACTGACTAGCGCGCCCGATCAGTGTTGAACTGCCTGAAGATCAGACAGTCAGCGGTCCCCCTGTAACAAGAGGCTCCTGGGATACATGGCATCCTCGGCGGGGGTGGTCCCCCTCGGGTCGATGCACATACGACCGCTCCAACACTGGCTGCAGAGTCAAGTTCCTTGGAGAGCGTGGCACACCGGCAGCAGGCGTATGGTCACACGCTTTTCTGCCGACACACCCTAACCCCCTGGTCTCCATGACCTTCTTGCGGACAGGGGTCCCCTTTGGGATGCCTCCCTGCAAGGTTGGGGTGCCGTGTGCAACGGGCAAGCAGTGTCGGGGCGGTGGACGGGCCCCCGCCTGCGTTGGCATTTCAACTGCCTAGAGTTGTTGGTTGTGCTACTTGCATTGAGGAGGCTACTACCTCTCGTGCAGGGAAGCACGTGCTGGTCCGGTCGGACAGCACAGCTGCTGTGGCGTATTCTTTCACTCACAGCAGCTAACATGACTCGCCCGACGCCTCCTCCTCTGGAGTCAGCAGGTGATCAGCTCCCTGCGAGCCACACACATCCCAGGCGTCCTGAACCAGACAGCCGATGCGCTCTCTCGTCAGTCGACGCCTCGCGGAGAGTGGCGACTCCCTCCCCGCGCAGCCGGCTCATTTGGGGCAGTTCGGCCAGGCACAGGTGGTCCTGTTGCCTCCCCGGACTCCACCCATTGTCCGCTTTGGTACTCCCTGTCCGAGGTACCCTCGGCACGGATGCCCTTGCGCACAGCTGGCCGCGGGACAAGCGGAAGTACGCTTCCCCCCAGTGAGCCTCATTGCACAGGTCCTGTGCAAGGCCAGGGAAGAGGAGCATCAAGTGGTACTAGTTACGCCCCTTCGGCCTAACCAGGACTTGGTTCTCGGAGCTGAGGCTCTGACAACAACTCCCCCCTGGCCGCTCCCCCTGGCGGACAGCTTCCCCAGGGGAAGGGGCACGTTACGGCATCCCAGGCAAAACCTGGTCTCCATGTCTGGACGGGACGAGGAGATCCTGAGTGACCCACCCCCGGTCCGGTTGGGACGTCACTCAGGCTAGGGCTTCGGCCACTGGGCGGCTATACGCCCATAGGTGGCGCCTCTTCTCGTCCTGGTGCTCTTCTCGGCGAGAAGACCCGCGGAGTTGCTCGGTCGGGTACGAGCTGTCCCGTCCTCAAGAGAGACGGGGGAGTAACCTCTCCCCCTCCACACTGGGAATGTATGTAGCCGCTACGGCCGCTCATCATGACCCAAGTGCTGGGTAGCCTCTGGGACAGCACGACCTGGTCATTAGGTTCCTAAGGGGCGCGAGAGGGTGACCACCTTACCCGCGCTCCGTACCCTCTTGCGACCTAGGTGGCGGGCCTCAAGAGGCCCCGCCCCCTTCGAGCCTCTCGGGGTTGCCGCTCTTTCTCAGTCTTGATAAAGACGGCTTTCCGCATGGCGCTCACCTCCAAGAGGGTAGGGGATCTGCAAGCACCCTCCGTGTCCACAGATTGCCTAGAACTCGGGGCCGGGATTCTCACGTTATCTTGAGACCCCGCCCCGGCTACGTGCCCAAGGTTCCCACCACTCTCCCGAGAGACCAGGTGGTGAACCTGCAGGCGCTCCCCACCGGGGAGGAAGACCCAACCTATCCGTGTTGTGTCCAGTACGCGCACGGCGCCTCTACTTGGACCGCACGCAGAGCCCAGAAGCTCTGAGCAGCTCTTTGTCTGTTTCGGAGGTCAGCAGGAGGGCTGTCTCCAAACAGAGGCTGGCGCACTGGATCGTGGATGCCCTCGTTAGGGCATACCGATCTCATTTCGCCCCTGCCCGTTGGGGGTGAGGCACACCCCTCGTGGGCACTGGCTCAGGGCGCCTCTCTGGCAGACATCTGCAGAGCTGCGGGTTGGGCTATGCCTAACAACTCCGTGAGGTTCTAATACCTACGCGCGGAACCGGTGTCAGCCCGCATCCTGGCAAGGTGTGGGACCGGCAGCCGGTAGGGCATACGCCTGCGGAAGCCCTTCCCCCTCCGGGGGGAGCAGTGGCGATCCCGCCTCACTTCTTTCCCCTCGGGTAAAGAACAGGCATTCCATCCATCACTAAGCACCCTTCCAGGGGACAGGCTGGGCAGAGCAGCCCTGCCCCCTTAGGCCGGGGAACAGTTGAGTTATCTCCCACATAGCTCTAACCGGACCTAGTGCTCCAGACGTGGTAACCCCCCCTCCGTGGGCTGTTCCGTCTGATGTATCCTCATGAATGGTTCCCACCTTGGCAACCCATGACCTCCCCAGGTGGACTCCCACCTTGCGGTTAACTCCTGCAGTCCGCACATTCCTCCCATGAGTTCTCCCCTGATGGTGAGACCATGTGGTGTCTCCACTAATTCCTCCCTACGGTAGGTAGTGGCCTCTGCAGCTTTTTTCCCCCAGGGGGGAATAATGCTTACCCAGTGGCCCGTACGGTGCCGGGCGGCTTCTCGCCATTTAGAGAACTAGGCCTCCGCCCGTGACGGCCGGTGACAGGGGCTTCCCAACTTTGTGTAAAGCTCTGGGTCCCCCTTCCTCTCCACTGGAGGGTCATAATTTCGCGTTAGCGTGTTCGTCTGACTCGCCCAGGCCAGTCAACGTCGCTCCGCAGAGATTGTGACGCGGCTCAGTGCTGTGGCGTTTTCCATACGAACCCCATTCTGTCGGTTCGACACAACGTCGAGAGACCGACAGAAAGGGAACGTCTTGGTTACGGATGTAACCTCGGTTCCCTGATGGAGGGAACGAGACGTTGTGTCCCTCATGCCACAACACTGGCCGCCCACCCCAGCGGTCGGGGGAGGATGCTTTAGGCTCCTCAGACCAAAGGTGAATGAATGAGCACGCCGGCTTCCCTCTTATACCCGGACATCCGGGGAGGAGCCCGGCATGCAAATTTCATTCGCCAATTTTCATTGGCCTTTTCTAAATACTCAGAAGATGATAGGTTCTCAAGACAAACCCCATTCTGTCGGTTCGACACAATGTCTCGTTCCCTCCATCAGGGAACCGAGGTTACATCCGTAACCAAGACGTTTTCCATAGTCAGGTAAGTGAATTTTCACATCCGTAATGGTCCATATTTCTCAGAGATTTCCCCATAAAAATGTAAATAAAATAACTATTTTGTGGTCTATGACGAGTCATCCCTACTCCATTTGCTGGTTATTTTTTCTTCTGGTTTGTACATTTGAATTCACAGAAATCCTACAAAGTATTTCCTCTCTCAAAAGCGTGCATCCTTTTTTGTCACATCCGTAACGCATGTTTTTTTTCTCTTTTTTAAAAGGATCACTGGGTATAGAGCGATGTATGGTTTAATATATGAACAATGGCATTGACTTTATAATTGTGAAATAAAAAAACAGTGTAAGTGTCACAGTATTGATAAACTTTGAAAAAATATTTTTACTTGGAGGCCGCCATTTTTTGCGTCAGAATCCGTGATGTCAAATGGTTGCAACATTAACCTGTTCTCTTTCGCAACAGCGAAGCACACACGTTTTCCATATATAACAGTAAAATATGACACGTAAAACATAAGATCAGATATACAAACACACAGGGACAGTAGGTGGCGGTATGTCCTCTTGACACGAGCCAGCCTGCCAGCCATAAAAGAAGAACACGTTCAGTATTAGACGTCTGTTGAAGGTGAGCGTGCATTAAATCATAACTTTAAACTACCACCTTTGAGACATTTAAGACTATTTAAGACATCAGCATCCACCATAATCGTATACTTTATACATTATGAGAATATACTGATAAACACAATAATAAGATGCTTGCGGATTGGTTATTTATTCTGTATTAGAGCACACGTGAATATTAGCCCCCGTCAGCTAATGACCGAGGGAGACAATAACGTTAGGCTACTGATGTTGATAAATCAACATCAAAAAGTCAAAATCTGGATAAAATCATTGTATAATGGCTAAAACATTGTGTATATGATAAATTCGAAATGATTTTTGTTATTAATATGCATGTTTGTGTTGTTTCTGACAAACAATATTAAAATGTAGGAAAATACACCAAATAGCATCTTTATTTTCTTTCTTTCTTCTTTTAGCATTATATAAAAGGAGGAGCGACAACAGTAAAGGATGAGAGAGAACCAGGCCTGGACTTTACGTTATGTTTTATTATGTGACCGACAGTCGACCGCGAGAGAGCTGCCGGCATTTTACTTTCGTTTTATTGTTTGTTTATTTTATTAAAGTTTTGTTGTTCAACGTTCGCCGGTTCCCTCCTCCTTCTTCCTTGCTGTGAACATTGTTACACACATACACACACATATATATATATATATATATATATATATATATATATACTGTATATACTATCCTACAGAACCTTATATTTACTGAAGAACTGATTAGTGCGTCTGTTTAGTTTGACTGCCTAGCTGTGCGTGCAACCAGTTTACGTCATCGAAAAAGAACATGGCGGCCTCCTTAGGTTAAAATGAGTATTACATTTAGGGTTTTTTTAAGAGCTGAAAATATTTGATGTGTTTCTAACGACAAATGCTAGTAGTGTAAGGCTATTACAACGCATTAAGCCTAAATTAAATCTCTCTATACACCGGGTTCCTTTTAAAAACTCATGCATAGACTCATATTTTCTGATGTCTGGACTCACCAGGGGTTTGGTAAAATATAACCAGATGGTTCAATATAAATATTGATATTAAATTAAATATTGTTGTAATAAATACATTCTCTGAGAATTTATATTTCATGTTTTGACTAAAAGTGTCACATCCACAGCACTGGAATTGCCCAAATAGAGACGTTATGAAGAATCTTCATGCAGCTCTGCAAAGATAGCTCAATGTGACCACAAAGCATCATAAAAGTATCACAGGTTAGAGCTGCTCGATTATAATCATTATTATTTTGGTCAATATTGAGATAACGATTCTTTAACATGATTAGTCACTAACTTTTGAAACAACATGAGAATTTGACCATTTTTTCAGCTTGAATTTAACTGAAAAATAAATATAAAAAACTGCACCCCTGTAGATCTTTGCCAAATGGAATGCCACACAATAATCATTTTACGTCAGTTATTTTATTTTTGTAATCGTTGTAAGACAATATCACAAATGTTGTCTATATGACTCATCACAAGTCTTGTGTTGAAGTTTTTGTTGTGTTTAGACATTGCTAAAATGATTTTAATGCACGACATATTTACGGATTATCCCGCTTATTCCAAGTTAAATAACAGTATTGATGTTTACAGTGTCATTTTTGATCAGACAGGTGAAAATGACAGTTATTCTCATAAATTAATTTCAAACATTAATCAAGCTGACTGGAACATTAAACGGTTTTAATGCACACCTTCCAGCCAATCAGAATGGAGTATTCAAACAGACCATGGTATAAAATTTAATATGGCACATCAAGTTTTTGGCACATGAAAACCAATTACATCACCTGGGCCATAGGCTTGAGAGCTTCAGCAAAAAGAACAGCTTTTTTCATTTGAGTTAAAAGTGTTATACTAAAAACTATAAAATTGCCAACTTAAATTTATAATGTATCATGAGTGCTAAAGAAACAAAAGCAAACCAATCAGGAGCAAGATAATACATAAAGAGTTTACCCAAAAATGCTGTCATCATTTCTCCCCCTTATGTCATTCAAAACCTGTATATGAGCACAAAAGAAGATATTTTGAGATATGTCTCAGTGGTTTTGTGTTCATATAATGGACGTCAATGGGGCCAATGTTATTTGGTTACCAACATTCTTCAAAACAAGCAGTCATACAAATTTGACATAAAGGTGAGTAAATGATGGAAAAAAATATTTTGGGGTAAACTATCCCTTCCACAAAAATTTAAGCTGGATAGATACCTTATGGTGAACAGATGCTCATTGGCGTGCCTGTATGACTTCGAATATTCACAGAAGAATGCAAGTAATTTGCCTTAGAGATAAAATGAGGAAAGTACATGACATCATTTCAATTTTTTGGGTGACCTGTCCTTTTAAGGATCCCACACTCTCTCATTTTTTCCTCTCTCTCTCTCTTCCTGTGGGTATGGGGGGCAGGCACTCGCCTCTCTCTCACAATTAGCCGTGTCCTCCATCACAGCAGCCCTGGGACTCTCCACAGAAGCACGTGGGAGGGGTGAGCACTGAGAGAGTGAAGAGGAGGGGGAGGAAGGGCAGGTCTGAGACCAGACAACGTGCTAATTACATGTCACTGATTCACCGCTATCAGCCCTTTATTCACATCTGAGCTGGAACAGTGGCTTGGCTTGCTCTTTTTCTTTCCTCCTCCCACTGATGACCCCGTTCACCGGCGTTGGTGGAGTGGGCTGTGGTTGCCGACCGAAACCAGACGCTTTTGAGAACCCAGAGCAAGACATGAGATCAAAATTGACCCTACTAACGTTCTTAATAAAAACTGGGCATGATTCATTAGCATGTTAAACATGTGGGGGAAAAGCAACAAGTAATAATATCTTGTCCTACTTGTGACATCCAATCAAATCGCAAATGATAAAAACAGGTCCCACCCCCTGTAATAGAACTAACTCCCTGCTGACAAAAACAATAGAAACCATCACAGAAATTCTAATGGATCTAATGGTTACAGTGGGAATTGTATTTAAATGGTTTAAATGGAAAATGTCTGTGTTGGGGTCTTGGGGTGGGATGTTTTCTGATGGATGGGAACCAATAAAATACAATTAAATTAAAAAAAAATTAAATCCTAACGGAAAAAGGCCCAGAACGCACTACACAACATAATTTTGTAATGGTTTCAATAGTAAACACTTGATGGTTTATAATGGTATTTGTAATGGAATTCATTACGATTTTAATTTTCGCCCTATGTTTGATTCACAATGAACAGATATCCTGTTGGTTAAAGTCCCAGTGAAATTAAAGATAACAATTCCTATTTTTTTATATTGCAGTGTTTATTGTAAATAGCTTACCAATATGGGTCCTTCTCTTTTTAAAACTTGTGTGCCCTCATAATCTTAAAGGAGACATCAGATGAAAACCCCACTTTTTCTGTGTTTAAGTGCTATAATCGGGTCCCCGGTGCATCTAGCAACTCAGAAAACGTGAAAAATAAGAACCCAGTAAGTTTGTTTTGGTGTGCCTTTCCCTGCAAGCATGTGAGAAATTGAGCCATTCAGATTTCGCTCCGATTGTGACGTCCAAAGCCTTAATCTACACAGTTCCACCCACCGCGCTCCGCCATTGTTGTTTTCACAAACGACAGCAGTGTACGTGACGCCATGGCTAAAGTTCGTGGACAACATGCAATGTAGTCGCTGCACAGAGTCCAAACCTAGGAAGAGACAGGAGTGGATTTATTTTATTTTTAGTGGAAAACCAACAGAAACCATAAGTAAAAACCTGCTTGTTTGCGCGAATCACTTCAAACCGGAGTGCTTTATCAACCTGGGACAGTACAAGCAGGATTAGCTTCAAAGTTGTTCCTCAAGAGGGATCGAGACCGACTGAACGAGACAAAACTGCCGATGTAAGTCATATTTATCAACAGTCTGAATTGACGTACATGTACCGTATATATAGGAGGATAACGTTAGCATACGATAGCGAAGGGAGCTAAGTCAGTCACGGGCTAAATAGAACATTCAAAGCCAGTGTTAAACTCACTGTATATAAGTACAGATGGACACTTGGAGTTTAGCTGTATGAATGTTAATACATTATGTGCGTTAATATGTTTAGTTGCGGCAAGCTGTTTGTTTTGCTAATGAACAGGGGCGAACACTGCGGTTAGTTTCGTTTTAAACGTCTCAAATCATTCGTGCTTAGGCTGAAAAATCTGTAACAGCAAACTAGCTCTCACGTTGTGTGTGTAACGTTATAACTTGTCAACGACAAGCGCTAAAATCCATGTGATTCCGCTGAGATCTGCAGTGGATTCCGTGGATTTTAGGTAAGCATACACGCACAACGTAAGTGTCACGATCCCAGTCCGTGTTTCCCCTGTGTTGGTGAACTTTTCTGTCACTTCCTGTTCTGTGCCATGTTTTGTAGTCCTTTGTAGTTTTTAGTGTTAATTAGTTCCTCCAGGTGTGTCTTGTTTGTTTCTATGTATTTTTAAGCCCTAGTGTTTCCTTTGTTTGGTGTCGGTCTTTGTTTCATGTTTTGTTTTTGTGCCTCCTTCGTTCTGTGGATTACCTTGGTTTGTCTTTGTTTATTTCATTAAATTCAAAACTGCACTTGGTCAGTGCACGTGGTCTGCTCCCAGTTCCATTTGAAAATGCAACGGCTGTTTTTATACATCCAATCAAATCGCAGGGAAAAAACAAGCCACTCCCACATTTTTTTCTCATTGGAGGTGTCAGAATACGGAAGTAAACACGCAACTTCCGGTTCACGGGGACTTTAAAGATCTTTTCGTTATACTGCACAAATTCACAGGTCAAATTTTACCAAATGCACTGGAAACTGTAGACATAAGCTTGCGTGCCTGCTCTCCCCTGCAACTGAACACAACGCAACATCTTCCAGCCTGTGTAGCTATGCGCTGGAAACTCAAAAGCTTCAAAGGGTTTTTAAAAGAGGCGAGGCAAATTGGATTCTTTAAATGATTATTATTGGAGCATGTTTGTGTAGGGATTCATGTCTTCATCATTACAAATGTTCCTCTGAGGAGGTATCCCTGTTAGTTTTGTGGTTTTAGTCCTATTGGATAATGGATTAAACGTAATCGTTGATCTTACCCGGAGGATGGCTGGCGAAGTCGATAGTGAAATGATATGCTGTTTAAAAGAATGTTTGGAAAGCTTAAAGAAAGAGCCATGCTTGTTGCTAGAGGCTACTGTGGGTGGATTTGGAATCAGACTGTTAATGATCAAGAGAATTAGAGAGATCCGTTCTGGCTGAATTAGGAAGATATGCAAGACCGGTGCATAAGGGGGGGGTATTGAAGGGGGGGCTGGTGGGTGAACAGGAATGTGGTCCCTGGCCCTGTGATGAGATGCTGAAGACCCTGGTGCACATTAAATAAAGAAGCTTCCATTAGTGTGTATGTGAAAACTATACGGTACTTAACAACATAAACACAGATGTGCTAGCACGACACGCAGATATTATGAGAGAAGATTTTGCCTGTCATTATGGCTCTTCTGCTCAAGAAGAAATGAGGTATGAATTTTAATGTTTGCCTGCACAATTAAAGGTCCTTTAGATAAAGAGGATAATTAAAAAACATTGCTCTCGGGAAAGACATGTTTGTGGTACTATGGGATTGAAAGTCACTTGTCTCTGTATATGTCATCTTACGTGTAGTGTGGATGTACACAAGCAAATTTAGCAGTGGTTACTAAGGCAAATGCCACTGCTCATAGTTTGGATTATGGATTTAAACTCCCTAAACCTAAATATTAACATTCTCTGCGTCAGCAAAACAGAATATTTTGTAATTTGGCAACATTTCTAAGGTGGAAGAAGGCTGTTTTTGTGACATTTGAGATGTGATTTTTAAATGACAGGTTGCTGTCTAATATAACGCTTTAACTGTATTTGTTGGAGTAACAGTGCAGCCTTCAATTTGCAGGTTATAATCCGAAATATTCTGCTCACGTGTCTTTGGTCCGATAAGTAATATTTCTGTTTAGAATTTAAAAGGAAATTACTAGTCATCCAATGTTTTATATCTTCGATGCACTCTGCCAATTTGGATAGCTGGAAGGAATCATCTGGTCTTTATGAGATATATAGCTGAGTATCATCTGCATAACAGTGGAAGCTAATTCCATGTTTTCTAATAATGTTTCCAAGGGGCAGCATGTATATGGAGAATAGCAAGGGTCCTAAAACCGATCCCTGAGGTAATCCATAATTTACTTGCGTTAGATTTGATGATATATATTTTCTTTTATGAAGTTATTGTGTCCGTGTTACAAGTTCATGTTGTCATCTTTAAAATGTTCAGAGAGTGTCCTAGCTGTCTGACACATACATTATTTTATGCCGTGTGTGTCTCAGTGGATCGATTTATGCTGCGCTTAAGCGCTTAATTTATAATTTAAAGGTTAATTGTTATGGTATACGGACACTTTATTCCCGTTACAAGTTCCTATAATTCAGAGACTTTTCAGGGGCAATATAATCACTTGTCAACATCTCAATTCTATTCTTAAAATTTAATTCTTGACCAATTCAAGACATCTTATCGAAATTTCTGTGTTTTTACATATCGCAATGTAAATCATAGGGAGAAAAACATTGCAATGTCAGTTTTTTCAATATCGTGCAGCCCTAATGGACGACTTACATTTAGCCAACACAATCTCTCATAGGAATTCGTAACTATTTTACGAAGTGGCTAATTTGTATGAAATCATCTTATTTGTATGCAGGTGACGCTAGGGGTGAACTAAGGAGGTTAAAGGGGTCATATGACATGGCTAAACGAAGATTATCGTTTGTTTTAGATGTAATGCAATGTGTACTGTATACACGATTTAAGGTTCAAAAACACTGTATTTTCCACATACCGTGCATGTTTGTATCTTTTCTTTGCCCCGCCTCTCTGAAAGACGCAGATTTTTTACAAAGCTCATGGCTCTGAAAAGCGAGGTGTGCTATGATTGGCCAGTTAACCAGTGTGTAGTGATTGGTCGAATACTGCAAGCGTGTGAGGGAAATGTAACGCCTCTTACCATATTTGGAACATCAGGTTCCTCTTCAATTGTACTGACAGGTACGCCCACCTTACTTGCGTATACATTTGGGCGGTCTTAGTCAAATCATACCACGAACTGTCGTAGATTTGTGGGAGTGTGGTTACACGAGGCATTTCAGGCAGGTCTGGGTGAGCATTCGCTTTAGATAGAATGCACTTTCATTTTTCCAATTTTACGTGTCTGATACATGCATGGGCAAATTATAACACACCAAAGACACAGAAAAACATGTATTCGCGCCATATGACCCCTTTAAGCCTAAAATGTTTCAGTAAAGTCCTGAATGTTTTTTACCATGCCCTGTAAGAATCACTTAGGGGCCCGTTCACATTTCACGTTTTTAGCATGTGCAATTTTCTTATTTTAAATAGAGATGCTTGGTGAAAGAGCTCAAATAGAGCGACGCAGTCACATGGTGTGCACACTTTTATCTAGGCACGTCGGCAAAAATATTTCAACTTTTCAAAATCCTGCAAGTGCACAAACGAGCACTCTGAAAAAAATGAGAAAGAGGCACAGCTCGAGTTTTCCACACGTTTTAGACGCGAAACAAGTGTTTTCTAAGGCATGGATGTCTCTGGGCTAAGCCCCAGATATTCATTTACCCTAGAACTGCCTCTCTTTGTATGTTTTAGTACAATTCGCTTTCGAGCCAGTAACTTAACGTTAGGTTTTGGAGTGGGGTTAAGGGAGGGGCTTCAGAATTGCTTTTTTCTTTCTTCGAAAAATCATACTTTTTTGTATGATTCACAACGTACATATTTGTGCATATATTAGGGATGCCACAATACTCAATACAATATTGAACCATTCGGTACGACCTCCACGGTTCAATACGTGTAAGTGAATTGCGGTTTTCCGGTTTTGCGTTTAAAATTTTCTGTGTGCTTAATTACACTGTGAACTGGCTCTGTCCGTGTTTGTCTGTATGCTGAGATAGATAAACGCATCCCCACGAGTAATATCTAATAGAGAGTGGTGGTCGGGTGGTGAAGCGAGACGCTTGCCTGCAACACGAGAAGCAATGTGCTGTTGAGTATAATGCTGACGAACAGACGCAGGCTGGCTTTATTGTATGCCCGTTGTACTAAAGTGATAATGTCCGAATTTGGCACATCAAGAATGTATTTTTACACTGCATACGAAAGCAGCACGTTGGCGATGCTCTCAGCACATGCAGAAAGAGCCTAGTAGGGGTCTACAGCACCATGCCAAAGTCCGTTTAACGAAAGTCATGCCACTCGGCGGCCTGTCGGACAGCTATTTACGTCATAGCAAGAATTTCTTTCAATTTATTGCAATGGCAGTGACGCACCTTGTTAATATATTATCTTTGGCCTTTCCCATTGAGCGCACGTTTACTTCCATTACAGCAATCGCAAGTTTTGCATTACGTCATTTTAAATACTCTGATGCGCAAAACCTCTTCAAGAAGCTTATTTTACGGGCATGTTGATGAACAGTAAACCAAAAACTGCTATGAGCTGCCAGTGTAAATCTTTACATTCATTCAATACACAAGGAATTTGTACAAGTTGTTTTTTGCTTAAAGATAACGTAAAGTTAAATAAAGAGAATTTCAGTAAAAACGTTGTTTTTTCTTCTTAAGTTTTTACTGTTCCTGTCACATAAGCATAAAACAATCAAAAAACGCTTTAATGTGCTGAAGCCATCAGAACCGAACCGAAAACCGTGGGCCAAAAACCAAGGTTCATATTGAACCGTTGCATCTCTAACGTATATACAGTAAATATGCGTACAAATTATCTTTAGCACCATAGCAACCACTTGGTAACGCCCTTAGCAACCACCCTGAACATTCAAGCAACTGCATAACAACCTGCTGAAAACATTCAGAACACTTTAGCAACTGCCGAGCAACCAGCCATAACACTCATCACTAGCTGTGAGTTTTTCCTCATAAAATGTACAAAACCTACTTGTTATAACAATTGTCAATGAACCCCTTTAGTTCTCTTACACATCACAATATCCCGACTGTACAAACTCTTTAAACACACACACACACAAACACTCATTGTTTTGCTCAAATAAACAAGTTTCTGTTCTCCACCAACACCCCCCAAGACACATGAGCCCCCCACCACCCCAAGACACACGCATTCCCTAAGACAAGAACAACTATTGTAGAAAGAAATGGTACATCATTATAAATTGGTGAAATCGCACACACCCACACACCCACGGGTACGCTGTAATTTTTGAGAGAGTGAGACCCTCCCAGCTGCCATCGACTGCAGCTGTGCGCTGAAGCAGCAGCGAGAGAGAGAGAGAGATGGGGGGGGGGATCGAGCAAGAGCGGGGTGCTGCCAACTGCATAATGCTCTCAAATAACCCAGCCACTCTCCTTTCTCCCTGCAACACCCCTCACAAACACACACACACTCTTTGACCCTGTTATTTTCCTTCTTCTGCTGCCTCCATTCTGAAGACGGCTCTCAATGGTCTTTTTTCTTAATGAACTTTTTGTTACATTCATGAACTTCTTTTAAGATGTTCAATAGGTGTGTGTTTGGTTTCACTCTGTATGGGTAACAACACAGCATACAGTAGGTTAATTTATAACCCAACTCTTGGTTTTGTCTATATTTTACCCATCCATGAGTTGAAAACAACCCAGCATTTTTAAGAGTGCATTTAACACTTCATATTTCATCAT
Organism: Triplophysa rosa; assembly: GCF_024868665.1. Classification (NCBI taxonomy): domain Eukaryota; kingdom Metazoa; phylum Chordata; class Actinopteri; order Cypriniformes; family Nemacheilidae; genus Triplophysa; species Triplophysa rosa. The sequence goes on from NC_079910.1 coordinate 16,584,298, forward strand.
TCACAAGCATCTGTTTTACTTCAACGCATTTCAAAAGTTCAGTATTCTTCATGTGCCAGTGACTTTGCTGTGTGTTGCCCGTCTATTTTTATGATGTGATTAGTAGGCGTGTCTAGTTCTGGTTGTCCTAGTAACAGTTGTAGACATGAGTAACCATCCACTACAGTAACTGATGAGAAATGGATGACGTGAGCTTTGCTGGATTCATTGCCATTGGCAGTCGCTTGTAATTTGCATAAAGAACTTTTCTCAACTTTGCAGCATCGCTGGACACGCAATGGTGTCTGTCGCTTGCTGGAAGTCACTAAGCGCCCTGCTAGCCGTTGATGGTGTGAACATGTCTTTTTATGTTTAAAGCTGCTCTATGTCGCCATCTCTGTTTGAAACATAAAATTGCAGGCTACTTTACGTACTTAGCTTTCAGCTCTGTGCCCCTGGTAACTGCCAATACTCGTTCCTGTTTTATCCCTGTACAAAGATGTGATTGACTTTACGCCTTAAATTGTTAAGTACAATCAAACTCATTTCAACTTACTATTTTACATGTTAAAATGTTTTTACATGAATCAATTTCAACTTGTCAAACCGGTCAACATTTTTAACAGCACGTTGAAATTACTTGTAAAGCTCATTTTAATTGTACATAAAAAATGTCTCCTATTGTTTTACAGTCACATCAGAGCAGTAAAAATACTTCCTCTCTGGCTTTTTCCCAGATGAGAGCAATGGCAGAGGTCAGAGCTGTTTAAAACACAACCATGTTTTACTCTCAGGAGGGATTACGCACAAGTCATAGTACAAAACAAACAAACATCTCAGACCTGAGAAGAACAAGATCTGTTTGTATGACATAAAGGCGTAATGTAGGTTTAATCCCACTGGCATCAGCCATGCCTGTCACTTTTCTTCACTTTTTTCAACTGCATGCTGTAGTGTTGGGTGATATGCTCCAAAGGCAGATCGTTCTATGTGAGCCAACGGGAACAACTCGCACTCTCGATCTAAATCCTCACGCGCATAACAACCTCTTTTCTGTTAGGAAAAGCTCGAGCTGTGCGCATTACAACCTTTCTTGTGTGCGGAAAACTAGACCAGGGATGGTCAACTGGTGGCCCCGCGGGCCAAGTGCGGACTGCCATCTTTACCTGGCTCGCCTTAACATTTCAAAAGTGGAGAGACTTTAAGAACAGTGTGCTTCAAGAAATGCACGTCCTGAGTCACTACATCTTTGAAAGTCCAAAACGCTGCTACATTCAATACAAAAGTAATTCCCGCGGTTCATAACGATATATTGCTGTCTTATAAAGCGATTTGATCGGTCAGTCCAAGAAACTTAATGTTATTTACAACGTTAAAATCGTCAATCCACAGCCACAGGCAGCCGGTTTGCGCATGCAATAGGCAATCTTGTGCCGCTGAAACGGTTGTCTCAGATAAGGGAAAAACTGTGTTGTTTTTATTACTGCATTCATTATGTATGATTTAAACAACTACATTTACAAAAAACAGCTGTTCATCACTTCAAAGGATCTGCCCTTCTAAGTGCGTAGGGCACATGAATGCGATGGAATCCATCCAAAGATGCGATAATAGCATTCAGTTTCTTACACGGACCAATTGATTCGCTTTATAAGATGCAAGTTTAACATCACAAGATACAGGGATTACTTTTGTGCTGAATGTATTAACGTTTTTGACTTTCATTGATTTGACTTTCAACCAAATATCTTCATAAATAGCTTCTTGAAAAATCTATGCCACCCACATCTTGGATGTACTGGGGGTGAGTAAATTAACAGCAATTTCATTTTGGGGGTAAACTAACGCATTAAGAAATATAAAATACAATTAAAAAGACAATATCCCTTTTAATTAAATATCATGAAAATGCAAGAATACTGGATGCAATATTTGCATGCATGTTTTAATATGTGACCTATAAGTAACAGCAACAAAAACAGTATAAGAGGAACAAAATGCAATAAATAAGAGAAATACAAAATAACAAAAGAAATGAGGATTTGGTTAAAAAAAACTGGCTCGCATCCTATTTATACTTTTGGAATCTGGCCCTCAAAGAAAAGTAGTTGAAAAGACACCTGCCCTAGACATTATGTACAAACTCTCTAGCGCAAGGAAAAGCCTGAGCCACGCGAATTACAAGCTCTCTACTGTTAGAAAACGCGCAATGTGCATTTTTTATATTAATTTGCAACATTCATTGGCAAAAAGCCAATTATCGTCAAAGGAATCAGTTATTGGCAAAATGACTGACTATCCATACTATTGTCTATCGGAACCCTAGCATTCTGCCATGGCAGTAATTATTAGACCATCTTCTATCTTAATAAAGTATAAGCAAACCCATGCAGACTAAAGTGTAGGTCAAAATTCTGTGAATCTGCCCAGAGCTGCCCACATGCACGCTGCAGGCCCTTTAACTCTCAATGTACACGTAGCACATCAAGCAAAGGTCCAATGAGAAGACACCAGGAAATGTAATAAAAAACCTTCCTAGGGGGAAAATGCCTTCGCTTGCATTAACATTTATAAACTTTAACTCTATTTTTGCCTGTTGTTCTCAAGCATAGCAGTACAGGACAGATAATGTGAGATAGTCCTCACTAGCATCAACAGTTTAATTTGACCTGAAATAAAAAAACAACAACTCCAAATGTCATCTCATGTTTGTGTTGCATGCATTTTTATTTAAATGTGTAGATTCAACACATATTCAACTTATGGTATTAAAGGGATGGCTCACCAAAAAATAAAAATTCGGTCATCATTTACTCACCTTCGAGTTGTTCCAAGTCTGTATACATTTCTTTGTTCTGATGAACACAGAGAAAGATATTTGGAAGAATGCTTATAACCAAACAGTTCTGGGGCACTTTTTCCTACAGTTTGGTTACAAGCATTTGTCCAAATATCTTTCTTTGTGTTCAATCAATCAAAGAAATGTATCCACAAGTTTCCTACGGCCCATGACGCTTTGCGCGAAAGATGAGAGAAACTTACGGTTCAATGTTAACGAACGCATTTTCGCCGCATTTCAAGTCGTTGGTTTATAGCAGAATGTAAACTTACACACTGACAACACTTATAAACTACATCAGCATTCTGTCCGCTACTTTAAAGAGGAATAGATGATGATTTTAATAATTGACGGCGGATATTTAGCAACTTTATTGATTCTGTTGTTGTGACGGTAAACCAATGAGCAATTCTAAAATCATGGAGGGTTTTCAATATCTTTACATGATGTCGATTGTGTGATATTTAAAGACGTGGAAAATCATAATTTTACCATCAAATGCAAAGGGTTGCACGGGCGCGTGCACATATCATAAAGCTGAACATTAATCTGATAAATGTTATACTAAAGATCACGTGCTAAAGCAGCCTTTTTACATTTTTAAACATTCTCTCTAGGTTTTGTTAAAAAGGTGGTAAGTGGAAGAAATCTATACTGTACACCAAGCATATCAAATGAGAAATGTTGTCCAAGTCCACGTCACATGTGATGTCTTCCAACAGATTTTGACAACACGTGTCATGGCTCTGCTTCCTTTAGTCATGTTTTTCTTGGTCCTGTAGCAGAGCCATGGCAAAGCCTTTGGTTATGTGTGGAGAGAAACATATTGTCCTTTTGACAATAATGTGCGTTCTCTCCAGTGTCTCGTCATTGGCCCCGCCCCTCTCGTTTCCTTGTTATCTTTCCCTGAGTGTTTGATTACCCTCACCTGCCCTGTGTCGTTATCCCTCGTTTGTCTTGCCTATTTAATGCCTCATGTTTCATTGTCCTGTGTTCATTCATTGTATATGGTTCTTGTGTGTGTACTGCCCCGTGCCTAGTGCTGTGTGTTCCTGGTCCTGGTTGTTGCGTGAGTTTAGTTATTGTCAGTTCTTTGTAGTTTTGTTCAGTGTGGTGTTTAGTCCTTGTATTTTAGTTTAGTCAGTTTATGTGCCTGTTCTGTTCTTCCATTCATTATCGTGTTTTGTTCCCCACTGTGGGTTTTTGTTTTGCGTGTTATTTTGTAATATTAAAGTCTTGTTAACCCCTTCACTGCCATTGCCTGCATTTGGGTTCTTTCCACGCCAGTCCGTGACAACACGTCAGTAAAATACAGTAAAGAATCCTTGTAAATCCAGTTTACTGTCTCACGTTTTTTTTTATTGAAGACCTTACAGTGTTTTGATGATTACATGAACTCTATTTGAACTCCCTTTTAAAACAGCGTAATCTCTTTTTAAACATGAGCACATTCAGTCTAAGTGATGTTTCATGTTTGTTATCTATTTGTTTGAGATAAGCGCTCCACATTTTAAAGTTCGTATTTGAAAAACTGTACAGTCTCTCACAGGAGCAGTCCGTCTTAACTTTAGATCTGTGTGTGAAGCGCTCTTTTTTTTTAAGACGTGAAATTAGCTTCGCCTGGTTGTAAGTGCAGCCGTGAACAGCAGGTGTTGCTCATCAGTTTCCAAATTATTTTTTAATAGATTCCCACATGAAACCAACAGTATTACAATTCAAAATATGAATCACAGTTTCATATTCTGTCTTCAGAATAAGTTATTCAACGCTGAATACAACACTTCACAGATATCTTTTAAGACATTTATTATCCTGTAGAAACAGTACAAATGTTTGCGATAACAAATGTCTGCTGCCTTATAAACGAATCCCTTTCAAACAGGGCTTAATAGAACTTAAATCCCAAATCCTTAAATCAGATTTTCTGTCAGTAGCCTATTCCTCTCTTTCTCTCGCTCTCTTTCTCTCCCAGAATGCACCACGGCTCACAGCTAATTTTAGACTAATCCAAAATAGAGAAAATCTAGAAACTGTGATCACAAACAGGGCAACACAAAGTGAATCTTATTTACAAATCTTATAAAAACTGCTCAACATGTCAAAATGAATGAGAAGAAAACAACATCTAAAAAATAATCAGACTCTCGATGATGTTAGCAAAATCAAAAAGAGATTCAAAAGGTCTAAAAACTGTTCAGTGACTGTCTGATGTCATCAAATAACATTTACCACACAAGAAAAAATGAACCATAATAAGTTTATGGAAAGCAATTATTTATCTTTTATAGTCACAGCTCTACGTGGAGTTATGAGAAAGTGAAATCTCAATGGGTTTTGATGTTTTTATGACAAGTGAAGTTTCACAGTGAGATATGAAGCAGGCTATTATATGAAACTCTGACTGACACAATGACCTGTGCTGGCATCAGCTGAATATTTCCTCTGTCACAAAGAGAAAATATTTATGACATAGTGTAAAATGTGCTTTCACAGCCATAAGAAATATTTATGGTTGGCAAATTTTCTGGATTCACCAGCCAACTGTTAAAGGCGGGGTGTCGGAATTCCGCTTGTTTAGACAAAGTCGGGTCGAGTACCAAAACAACCTTGTAGCCAATCAGCAGTAAGGTGTACAGTGCACAGGACGGACATTAGTCGAGCCGAGCGCTGACGAAAACGAAAGATGGGGGTAGGGGTGTGTCTGTTTTGGTGATTTGAACATCAGCGGCTAAGAGAAATCGGACACCCCGCCTTTAAAATTCCTTTTTTGACTAAGGCCTCTGTACACATCTAACAATTAAATTTAATGTTCACAGTCTTCCATAGTTAAATGTGTTCCTAAATGTAAATGTTCTGACCAGCTTACACTAAATTTACATTCTCTGACATTCTCTCTTTTTCATTTTTCTATTTTGTATTTCTTTAAAAGGAACCGTAAATGAATGTATAATGTTGGTGTTTGTTGGATCAGTGTAAATTAGCCTTTACAGTATTTGCAAAAATGTCTTCATTACCCAGAGCCGATTCTTCCTATAGGCAAACTACACAAGTTGAGTAGGGCCCCTGCACCACCAGGGGGCCTCCTTGAGTACCGAATCAAAAACACTATAATGTAAACAAGACGCGGATTCAACTTTCTGCCTTCGGAGTGTTACAAACTTTACAGGAATCATTTGGAAATTTACTTTTTAATACTTAATTTATTTAATTACTGTGACATACTCGGACATCATACAGTGCGCGCAGGTGACGACATGCGCATAATGTGATGATGCGTCTTACATATCGGTCAGGTCGTCATTGTAAATGAGAACTGGTTCTCAATTGACTTACCTGGTTAAATAAAGGTGTAATAATAATATGGCTTCGAAACGAAGCTATCCGTACGTAGCGGAAAAATGGCAACAACGTAAAGCAAAAGAACAAGAACTAGAACGCTGTGTTTTTGTACTATTTTAAAGTCTTATTAAAGTACATACTGTATTTACAAAACAGTTGGTTTGACTGGGCATTCGATAGTCATGAATTTAGGGACCGTCTCCAAAGTTACATACACATTAATATTCTAACTTCAATAGCATTTACAGGGAATGACTTAGTCACAAAACCAGCTGTACAATGTTCATGTGAGTCTCAGCTATATTGTATAACTGTATTTCGTTTGCCCATGATAATATGTAATTGTTGTGTCATCACATTTAGAGAATAATTGATATGTTTTATTTTTGAATGCTTAGCTTTCTTGAGTAAACTATATTTATCATGTTTTATTTTTGTTAATCACTCATTTGATTAGTAAAAAGCTAGATGGTTCCAGAGCCATGTGTTACTTTAGGTAAAGGATTATTTACATGTCAATCAAAATGTGAATTTAATTTGTACTTAATTGTTCTTACTGTCAGTTTAAGTTTTTTTGTCTTTCAGTTTTAATTAGTTTAAGTGTGTTAATTGATTTATCATTTTATTTCTTATAGTTTACATTTATGCTCAACTAATTTTAATTATTATGACAAGGGCCCCTCACGAGGGTTTGCATAGGGCCCCCAGAAGTCTAGGATCAGCACTGTCATTACCCGTTTATAAAAAAAATTGAGTATTTAGCTTAAAGGGATAGTTCATCCAAAAATGACTACCATGCTATTTATTTTTCCTATATGGTAGTCGATGGGGGATGAGATCTGTTTGGTTACTTACATTTTTCACAATATCTTCTTTTGTGTTCTGCAAAACAAAGAAATTTATACAGGTTTGGAACAACCTGAGTGTGAGCAAAATGACAGAATTTTCATTTTTTGCTGAAGCCACTAAAGGAAAGGTTATAGGGTGCCATTGTTGTCCATTTAAATATAGTGAAGTAAACAGCAGTTATTATAGTTTGGTTTTCAGTTGTATTGTAGTTTAGTTCATATTTTGAATTAGCTTTTATTTTGAGATGTTTAGATTAGAATTTATATTAATTTTACTTTCCTTTTTAAGTATTTTGTCATGTGCTTTTGTCATTTTATTATTTATTTACAGTATTTTTATGTTGCTGAGTTAGTCATTTTAATGCCTCATGAAATATTCATGAAAACACTGAGATAAATGTTATGACAAAATTGTAAAGGATCGTGCTCTATTGAATTGCCTAAAATAAAGAAATCAGACATGTTGGAAGTCACTCAAATGATTCAACATGATGTAAAAGAGCAGAGAAAACTACATTTCTGAATGGATTCAGATTTTTGCAGCAACACAGAGTAAAGTATATGTGTGTGTTTTTTTGGTAGGATCCATTTCCCTTGACTCAAGGTCCCTTCACTGATTCTTAAGGGCTGAATTGATTTTTAAACTACTCTCCATGAAGCTATGGTCACATCATTGGCCTTGCAGAGCTTGTGTAGGCTTAATCTCCAGCTATCATCTGCTGACACCAGGCCAAAAGTCTGCGGCAGTCCCGGCATCCCATAATTCACTGCTGCTGATAGAGCTCCAAGAAAATGTTCCCCTTGTACACTAATACAGGACCAGCCGAAATCATTAGGGATGCACCGAATGTTCGGCAACAGCAAAATAGCAAAAAAAGGCATTTTAAAGTGTCAGAGAAAGACACAACACGGGACTTGCCGCGCGCGAGTAAATTTCCGAATGAAAGCGTCTTTACTTTGACGTTTACTTTGACATCCTTTGACATCATACAGTGGTCACGTGCACTCAGTTCCCTGTTCCAAACAACTTGTCGAAGTATGTTCTGTGCATCCCGGCCACGAGTGCACCTTCTGAGAGAACAGTCAGCTTTTGTGGGGCGGAGTTTGGAGGAGAGACGTGAACTGAAATGGTTGTCAGTCAGCATCAGTCAGAATTGCTTGCATTGGATGTTTTTTTTCTTTCTTTAAATCATTTTGCAATGTAGCCTATAATAATCCAACAGTTTTCGTTTAATTGTATTTTTAGTTTATAGGCCTAATGTGGAATGACACTTTTTAATGAAGTGTTTTGTTGTAGGGGTACAGAGTAACTTACATTACATTCTTTTCGCAGTCAGTTATAGGTCTAATATAGGCTATTCATGAAGGGAGAGGGCTCAATTTTACCAAGTTTTATTGTATTTTATTGAAAAGCAAGACAAATTATAAAAAGCACATTTTGACCATTCAGTTTATGCAGTAGTGAAAAAAATGGCTAAATAAATAGGAGAAATGCAAAAAAACAAGTTCGGTGTTCGGTATTCGTGTTTCATTTTTATTCGGCGTGTGATCAGAACCAAACTGCTAAAACCATTTTAAAATTGGATCTTTCTGTGCTCGTAGGATGGAATAAAATGATACGAAATCTAAATAGCGTGATTATTTCTGCCAAACATTTCTGTCTTATCAGTACCGTCTTGTTTAGAGATAATGGACTATTGGATAAAAGAAGAAAATCGTAATGTGAATTTGACTTCACATCTGTCATCAAGTTTAAACATCAACAATATGAAAGAGCAAATAGGTATACATAATGTATATATTCAATATATTCACAAGCATTGTTAACCAGAGCATTGTTCACCCCTTATGTATCATAAATAATATATACAAAAACAATTTGTAACATTTCTGGTCACACAGCAGGCCAAAACAGACCCACACAAACAGTCTGTGTTTACACCCAGCAGCTCTCTCTTTTCAGTGATGGTGTAGAATGGGCGGGGCTCGGGCAAGGAACAGATGGACGCTACACAGTGGATCAGAACTGAGTCGCCTTGCCCCCAGTGACCTGGCACCTGACAGCATCATCGCCACGGCAACACTGCCGACCAATAAAAGGAACGCTCGCTGAAATTCTTAATTAGGTGACTAATGCCTAGGCTAGAATGATAGACTTTCAATATTTTGTATTTGTGCACAATCACGTCATACGCAACAGGAAGCAGTAAACAAGAGCAACAATAAGAAAATGGATGTTGTTGCATTAGATGATGAAACATCAATTTTTTTAGATATAGTTTATAAAGCCAATGGTTATAAAAAATAATTATGAAAAAAAGATGTTTGCATTCCTTGCAGAAATTATTTAAAGGGAAGGTTCTCTCAAAAACCTAATGTCATTCCAAACCTGTATGACTTTCTTTCTTCTGCAGAACACAAAAGAAGATATTTTGAAGAATGTTAATAACCAAACAACACTGACCCCCACTGACTTGCATTGTATGAACACAAAACCACAGAGACATTTCTCAAAATATCTTCTTTCGTGTTCTACAGAAGAAAGAGTCATGTGCAGGTTTTGAACAACATACAGGTGAAAAATTGATGACTTTTTCTGTGCATTTTTAATTTTTGGTGAACTATCCCTTTAAGTATTATTACAGTATAAGCATTCTGCAACCTATGGAAAATGGTCTCATTTTTACACTGCTTTATATTTTCACAAATTTGTCACTTTCTGTCGGTAAACACGTTGAGAAAGAAAAGGCTTGTTAAAAAAAAAACAGTCAGCAATGGAGTCAGTAGGCAGCGACCCTAATGTGTGACTTTGGCATGCTGGGAGATTCAGATAGTAAATATTTTCCTGCCAAAGTTGTTACAATACATCACAGTGTGAGCTGCTGTTGTAAGCAGTTTTAACTCATATTTAGTGGAACTATAAGCCTTTTTTAATTGCCTTAAACAAGTGTTGCACTTCTGCTCTCTGGGTCTCTGGGGTTCATGAAAGTTATTATAAAATGTTACCAAAGCCATTTTTACAAGCTTAAAAGCCAAATCATTTACACTGATATGTTTTTCATTGGCAAAATGATAACCATGTGTTCCTGCAGCTCGACTGGTAAATCATCACAGCTTTGATTCTCTGTATATCTATCATACAAAAGCGTCAAATGCATAAACGTGATGCAAATATTTTTTTCATTGCAAAATGAACGCGCTGAATGTAAAACTACCAGTTAATCTCAAACATACAAAATGAAGTGTTTCTCCAGTACGTGTAATAGTTTTTCCAGTCGCTCCGACAGGAAAGCGGCCAATTATACAGAGGCATATGTTACACTCGCACAAAAAAGGTCTTAGACGCGCAGTCAAAAAGCGTGTCTGCCCTGCACTTCACTACAATTACAGCAGTCAGAAAGAATGACCTTATTTGTTCCTACTGCCTATTGCAGCTGCACCGGCCAACTGCACACAGCTGTTGCCAAAGGCTTTCCAATGCCTCAGCAAGCACTGCCATCATTCAGCCTTCCACGGGAGGCTCTCTTAATGCCAACAGAGACCGACAGAGATGAATAGATTGAGAGATAGAGGAGAACATGAGGGAAACTATGATAGGGGTTTTATTAGTGGCCAGCACTCGTCACAAGAAATGAGAAGGTGATGCTTTAAAAGAGCTATTTCTACTACACCCAGATATATGAAAAAATAAACACAACACAACAAAAAGCGGTCAAAAGAAGGAAATTCTGTTTTCATTTACTCACCCTCAAGTTGTTCTAAATCTGTATAAATTTCTAAACAGCTCTCGGCCACCATTGACTACCTTAGTAGGTGAAAATTGCTTTATAAATGTCTTTGTTCTGTTAAACACAAAAGAAGATGTTTTGAAGAATGTTTTGAAGAACGTTTGACTACCATTGTCATTGTTCCTACTATGGTAGTCAATGGTGGCCCAGAACTGACAAGCATTCTTCCAAATCTCTTTCTCTGTGTTCATCAGAACAAAGACATTTTGGCAGATTTGGAACTACTCGAGGGTGAGGAAATGATGACTGAATTTTTATTTAGGGGTGGTCTATCCCTTTAACCCCCTTTCAAAAAACTAGTGTGAACTGTTGCTTTACCTGCTGATAAAAACAGGGTGTTAACAAAAGAAAACAACCCAAGGTTAAGAGCATTATAAATGTCAGAGAAATCGAAATATACAGTACATATAATATCACAGGGCTTTTTACGCTATAAAAGTGTAGAAGTATAATATACTACAGTATACACTTTCCCGAAATAAGAAACGAAACAGCTGCAAGCATATGAGCTGTATAATTCACCTGCCAACATCTAACTAACCCCAGTCTCACACCCTTGGCAGAAGAGGCCGTGCGCTGTCTCGCAACCACACAGACAACTCGCGCATTTCAGGTTTACGTCCACATTCCATAGTGACATTGTGACATCAACCGCAGCTAGGAAACACTTTTGTTCGTGTCTGTATTCCTCACAGACAAATTGTTTGCAGTAGGCACAACCACAGGCCACAAACAGGAAGTCAATAAGCATATGTAAATAAATGGAAAATCAACATTTTTGTCATTAAACGCCATTCAGATGAGTAGGTAATGTCAATTAGGAGACAAAACACGCTACTAATGTGCTTGTTGACTATGTACGGCCATCGATAACTTCTACGGTAAGTGTAATAATGATTATCAGCGAATCAATGAAACCTTGCTAAATCAATTCTCAGGGTCTCTGCATTGCATTTAGTGAAAATACTGTTGTTCCACCAAACCTGACATCATTTCCAGCAGGCATTAAATGAATGCATTAGAAGCCTGTGTTTGAACATGCGGTGTGTGTAGAGGAGAGGATGCAAGCTCAGCGATAAATATTCTCCTGGAGGAGACAGTCTGGCCTAACGCTGTGAAAGCAATAAAACGCTCTTCATGATCCACAGTTAAATTCAAACAGCATGGCCCCGGCACAAATATCATTCTCTTTTCTCATTTGTGACCCGCCACCAAGTTTGTTTTTTCCACCAGGCGTCTGCTAGAAAGAGTTACTTTCACTTCTCTGTCAGCAAAGAATTATGGGATTTTTGTAATGTGGTCGCAACAAAAAGTTCCAGTCTTGCTAACAAACACTGTGTGCTGCAGAGGGCGCATTTTAATAAACACTAAACAAATGAAATAATTTTATTTCATTTAGCAAAAAAAAGAAATCCATTATCATTGTAACTTTTCAAATCATGGTTAAAAGAGAACCTCAATTTGTGAATAATAGTGCCAACGCCGGCCTAACGCTGAAACAAAAACGATGAATAACTTGCTTTGAAAGCACTTCACTGCAGTAAAACAGAAACGAATGGTGCTAGTGGAGAGAATGGGCCAGATTTCTCACAAGAGCTCTTCGACAGCAATAGATATACAGTACATACTCCATTATGATATTTTCCTGATCAAGTCTTAGAGTGGTAGTCTTCAGGTTGATAATCTTGCTCTCTACTGAAGTTTAACACTCAGATTTAACACGCAACACTACATACTTAACACTATATACGTAGGCCTATCTGAAGGTCTGAAATTGAACATGATGGTTTTACAGCATCTTTATTATAAGACTTTCAAACACAGAAGTATTTGAGATACAAATACTGAAAACAGTTTTGAAAAGAGAAGGACCGATATTTCGGCCAATAATCGTTTTCGGTCGACAAAAGCCATTTTTCACACTACGGACTAGTATAGTTTAAAACATATGACTGATCAGGGCCGATTTGTTCTGTCAATCAAAAGAGGACAGGAAAATGCAATAAATTTGTGCAACGAATTCACAAAGTTAAGAAATATTATTTAACTTTCAGAATCGGCATTGGCAGATAACAATCGTCTATCGGTGGAGAAATTCAGTATTGCGCATCTCTAGTTATTGAGTTCAAAGATAATTATTCGCTTTTATCTCCAGTTGGTAAAAGATGTAATTATCACACTTCACTTGAACAAGGTCATGATCACATTTTAGTCTAGGATGTAATAAATATTGGATAAAATTAGGATCAACAAAGTTTATTTTTTATTAAAAAAAGTTTTAATATTTTTTAACAATTCATTTTTCAAAATGCTGACGTGACGAATACAGTATATACACAAAGTAAAATCGTCAAAGGTCAAATTAACACTCACAGTGTTTATAATCCACACTATATACTGTGAGTATACTGTATATATACTATATACTTTTTTAACACTGGCGATTTTGCTGTGCACCACATCTATTTCACTTTTAAACAATTCGTAAAGACGCTTGCAATCGTAGAGGAAGTTAAACTGTAAGTGATATTTAATTCTACACCGACACAGAACATTTGTACTAATGTTGTTGTAAATGAAAGCAAGCAGGGTGACGGTGTGTGTTTCACTGTCATTAAAAACAACCTTATTTCCAAGTGAAGGACTTCATCTGTCAAAACCCTTTTCACCATAATAAAGAAGCAGCCGTCGTTTCCTTTCTTATGCGCACAACCGTGAAATCGCTTGTCAAAACCTCTGAGATTCCTAACAGGTTGAAGCAAGACGCGCCAATGCCATGAATATCACGTGTGGCAGTAAGAAGGCAGCTGTTCAAGTGTATAAATCTCCTCCATGGTTTTTTGAATATGTACATAAACATTGATTGGTGAATGTCCCTTGTATCAACGAATGATTTGTGAATACTTTGTGTGTTCGTTTTAGATCTGTATGGCACTTATAGACACAAGCATCATGTTTTCCCACCGTGATTGTCGTTTTCCGTGCTTCCCATCCGGGCCATCTCAGGGGGGTGGGTTTGTTTGGCAGTGCGCCCCTTAGACATGCCCGAAGACGGTTTCACCACCCGGGCACCACTGGAGGCGTCCATGCCTGTTTCGAGCACAAACAGATCAGGTTAATCGAAATCCTAACAGCATGCAAACAGAATAATCACATGATGCTTTCTCTGTGTTTTCAAGTATGATTATTGAGACCTGCTGTGACAGTATACACACAGTGAATAAATCACACACACGATCATCTAGAACACATATTTGTCATAAGATTTGGCCTGATTGTATGGGGGAAAATAACAAATACTGTCTGCTATTCTAGGATTCTAGAAACTTTATCAATGAAAGCACAAAATAAAAAAATAAAAAAAGATTTTTTAAGAACAGCACAAAGTGAATTCTCAGATCTCCATCCATTAATCCATTTATCCATCGAGCATCTAATCCATCTATTTATATCTATCTACAGGCCTGTGTATGTATGTATCTTGTGTAGAAGTTTTTGATGCTATTATTTTTTTTACAATTAATTATGATGGTAACGTCTCGGTTACGACTGTAGCCTTTGTTCCCTGATGGAGGGAACGAGATCTTGTGTTGAGAGACAGACTGGGGTTTGATCTTGAGAACCTATCATCTCTGAGAGGAATTTAAAAAGGCCAATGAACTTGGCGAATGGCACACGCACGCCAGTCTCCGCCCCGTGCATACGAGTATAAAAGGAGATGGTGGCACCCATTCGTTCATCTTTTTGAGCTGAGGAACCTGAGAGAAGTACTGGACACAACACGGTAGAGGTTGGGTCTTCCTCCCCAGGGGGGAGTGCCTGCAGGCTCACCACCTGGTCCCGAAAGGGAGTGGCGGGAACCTTGGGCACGTAGCCTAGCCGGGGTCTCAGGATAACGTGATAATCGCCCTGCCCAACTCTAGGCACTCGTGGGACACGGAGAACGCCTGGAGGTCCCCTACCCTCTTGATGGAGGCAAGCGCCACTAAGAGCACCATCTTCATCGTTAAATGAGGAAGACTGGCATCTCTCAGGGGCTGACTGGCATCTCTCAGGGGCTCGAAAGGGGCCATACAAAGGCCCTGTAGGACCACATTAAGAGATTGTGATGAGCGGAAATAACGGCTACATACACTTTCAGAGTGGACGGGGAGAGGCTGCTCTAGAGTCTTTCTCAGGAAGGACAACACTAACGCGATCGGGCATCTCCGTGGGTCTTCACCTCGGGAAGAACACCGGGACGAGAAGAGGTGCCACTTAAAGGTGTATAAACGCCTAGTGGCGGGGGCTCTAGCCAGCAGGACGGTCTCAACGACTGCCGGCGGCAAGCCGCTCAGACTCTCCTCGTCCCATCCAGGGGCCAGACATGGAGGTTCCAGAAGTCTGGCCTGGGGTGCTACACCGTGCCCTTCCCCTGCGACAGAAGGTCCTCCATCAGGGGAATCGGCCAGGGGGGATTGTCATAGGAGCCACCAGGTCTAAGAACCAAGTCTGGTTGGGCCAGTAAGGCGCAACTAACAGCACTTGATGTCCCTCTTCCCTGACCTTGCACAGGGGACTTCATCACCTGCTGACTCCAAAGGAGGAGGCGACGGGCGAGTTGTAACCTCTGCCGTGAGCGTATACTACTTGATGATTGATGTACGCCACGGCAGTCGTGCTGTCCGACCAGACCAGCACGTGTTTATCCTGGACGAGAGGTTGAAACCTCCGTCCAGTACAGCCAGCAACTCTAGGCAGTTGATGTGCCACCGCAGAGGGGGGCCCATTCAGCGCCCCGACACTGCGTGCCCATTGTACACGGGACCTCACCCATGCAGGGAGGCCACTGTTGTGATGCCAACGCGCCTCAAGACCTGCCCGAGCAGAACCCCTGCTCGGAGGAAGGTCAAGTCTGATCAAGGGGTGAGGGTGCGAAGGCACTGAGGCGTGATAATAATACGTGCATCAACCCGAGCGGGATACCCCTGCCGAGGACGCCATATGCCCCAGGAGCCTCTGAAAAGTTTCAGGGGGACCGCTGGTGTCTGTCTGAACGTTTCAGACTGCTCAGTACCAACTGTGCGCGATCGTTGGTGAGACGCGCTGCCAGTGGGACAGAGTCGAGTTCCATACCGAGATAAGAGGTGCTCTGCGCTGGGGAGAGCTTGCTCTTTTCGCGGCTGACTGAGTGAGCCAAGATAAGCCAGTCGTCGAGATAGTTGAGTATCCGTGCGCCCTGTCCCCTGAGGGGAGCTAGGGCAGCCTCCACGAGTTTGGTAAAGACCCGGGGAGGGAGGGCCAGACCGAAGGGCGGGACTTTGTACTGGTACCGAAGCAGCGAACTCGCTCGGGAAGCAGACGGGGTTGCGGCAGCGTTCAAAAAGAACGTAGCCAGCCGTGACCGCAACACCGCCGTAGGACTTGGGGATGAGTCTGTCACACCCAAGAACACAGCTGCGAGACATGCCCGCAACTGTGAGAAATGTGCTCTTTTAGATGCTCTGTGGCTGCCGTTTCGCCCAGGGGAAGTCTGCTCGAACACAGGGGGAGTTCCGCTGCACGCGTCTTAAGTCCAGCAGTGTACTAGTTTTCTCGAAGAGAATAGTTGGCTGACATCCAGTCACGCAGGTTCCGAAGAACAAAAAGATGAATGAATGGGCGCCGCCATCTCCTTTTATACCCGTATGCACGGGGCGGAGACTGACGTGCGCGTGCCATTCGTCAAGTTCATTGATGTTTTCAAATTCCTCTCGGAGATGATAGGTTCTCAGGATCAAACCCCAGTCTGTCTCTCAACACAACGTCGAGAGACCGACTGAAAGGGAACACTTTACAACAAGGTTGAATACATTAACACAATTGGGATAGTTCACCCAAAAATGAAAATTCTGTCATGGATTACTCACTCTCTAGTTGTTCCAAACATGTATATTTTTTGTGTTTGGCAGAACACAGAGAAAGATATTTGGAAGAATGTTAGCCACTAAGATTTCTGGGGCACCATTGACTACCATAGTAGGAAAAAATAAAATGGTAGTCAGAGGTGCCCCAGAACTTTTTGCTTTCCTTTATTAGATATTTCTCAAAATATCTTCCTTTGTGTTTAACACAAGAAATAATACAATAATTCTTGCTACTATGGTAGACAATGATGCCCCTGAAATGTCAGTTGCTAACATTCTTCCAAATATCTTTCTCTGTGTTCAACAGAACAAGGAAATTTAAACAGGTTTGGAACAACTTGAGGGTGAGTAAATGATGACAGAATTAACATTTTTGGGTGAACTATCCCTTTAAAATGAACTAACAATGACAGCATTTAGGTTCAGCTAGATATATTCTTTGTTAATGTTAATATCCGAATATGCTTACACAGTTTAATAAAAAGGTATACTATAGTATATAGTATTTAACATTAATATAACATTAGTTACTGAACCAACATTAAAAAAGAATACATCTCCAAATCCAATGTTAACAAAAATGAACAAAAATATGACAAATTATTGTTCACCGTTAGATCATGATATCCAATTAACTAATGTTAATAATATTATAAGAACATAATAATAATACTGTTATTATCATAACATTAAAACTATGTAATTATATTAAGTTCTTGATATAGAACATAATAAAATGTTGCCCTTATTTTACTATTAATTTTATGTACGAAAGCATTTGGTACTTCAATTAAAAAAATGTCACATTTTACTATATTAAAAAAGTAAATTTACATAATTAAAAACAGATCATTAAATCACATAATTAAAAACAGTCTGTTTCAGAAACGGAACAATTTTTTTCTATACAGAGTTATACGGGCAGTAATGAATGAAGCCTGACAATGAGTTATTAAAATAAACAGAACAGATTAGCCTGTGATCATACTTTCTTATTAACTTCAATAAATGTCATTTCAGTCCTTCATTAAGCTTGGCCTAATGGGTCACTAATTTGTGTCTATTTAAATCGCCATTAATCTTGTGTTGTATTATTTGCAGAACAGTGACCGGGCATATGGCTGTATGATTTATCATGTGTGCCGGCAACACGTTTCTGATGAATGTTCATTGAGAAGGTTTACTTTAGACAGTAAAGCCAGATCAAACTTTTTTATAACAAAAAGTAAAAATGTTCAACTCGACTCACTTTTATTGTCACATCACCACGTGTGGTGAGTGAAAATGTTCCTACATGTGAGAGTTCTTGAGAACTATAGGGAGGAGAAAGTGGGTTTTACCCCCTCACATTACATTACAACTTCATCTGGGCTTCCAGACTTTGGTGAATTTACCATATTTTTTCAGGACAAATATGGAGCAAAACAACTGATAAATATCAGGAAAATGTTTTGAAGACATCTAGTAAAACATGTTAAATAAAAAAAAAAACTTGTGAAGACATTTAAAGTGGTCCTTACTTGCAAAGAAAAAACAGGCTCATAAATCAGCCAAATAAAGTCGAAAGGTTTGTGTCAAGAGTTAGATTTAGGAGCTAGTGGATTAAAATATCATCGGCCCAGTATGAAAACTATGGAAGTCTAACCTGCGTGTGTCTGTGTGTGAAGTGCCACATGTAGAACGGGGTAACAGTATTATCACAGCATTATTAACCACAAAAACCATATTATCACTGAATAGTTTCCTCTCCCTGTGGCACAGTCAAGCAAAGCCATCGCAGACACCGGCCCTGCCATCACCTAACCCACATCCAGAAGAAAGATAGATCTTCAAGTGCTGAATATCATTAGACCAAATTATTTATGGCCCGGAGACTAAAGCTCATTTATGAGCCAGAAGTCTGTTCCAAAAAGGAAAAGAGCAATAAGGTAATAGGAAAAGCAGCTGGTAGGACTAAGTGCTCTGGTATTTGGGGAATTTATCATGGACACATCAAAACACACTTTAGAGGGAAACAGACATGGGTCATTGATATAGTGCAGTACTTCTATCCATTTCCAATACCTGTTACATTGATGATTATGTCATTTCCTGGAGGATGATGTCACTTTGAAGCTCTAGGTGTTGGTTGAAGTGACATTATCAACCAAAAAAAGCGTCTGCTAAATGACTAAATTATGATAGACATTAAAAAACTATGGGTAGAGTATATATTTCTTAATAAATGACCGTTTTCATTTTAGAAGTCTCTTGGTGAACTAGGCAACATCGAGGCAACATCCACCCAAACCAAATGTACCACATTCACTCAATTATGATTTCCAGAAAAGTGAGTTTTCCAACACATCCCACAAGCGTAATGTGATGGCGGACATGATGAAGATGCACTCAATGACCCACATAAGTCTTCCGAAGAGTGCTTAAATAGTGTGTGTGTGTTATGTCTGATACATACACACCACGTCCAATGTTGCATTTACAAATAGGCTTCACCGCACCTTTTACGCGTTAAACCACAATGCTTTGTAAAGGCAAACTCGGTGCCCTCACTGACACGATTGACAGATAATCGAACTCCTCAAAGGCCACACCTACCTGGAAAGCCCGATCCACCCAACACTGTGAGCGGGTGAGAGGGGTCACCCACGTGGGGTCAGGCTGTAGCCTTTACTCTCGCGTCGCGCCGCTTCACTTTACATGGCAAACGCACCTGACGCGCAGGGGGTCGGTCGCGTCCGCCGCGGACAGACGGGCGTCACGCGTATCCGCGGAGGAAGATGATGACGAAGAAGGAGGAAGAGGAGGCGAGGAGGAAAAAAAGCCGAGGAAGAGAAAGCTGAACACTTTCACCTTGTTTGCAGACTCCACACGGTGCCCCTCTTCATTAATATGAAATCCACGAGCTCTCTCTGTAACCTCGCGTTGAAATCCAACTCAAAAGCACACGCGCAAATACACAGCAACGCCGCCAAAAAATATGAAAATACAAGAAGCTTTCATAGGCAGTCAAGCAAAATGGCGACTTTAATACGAAGGAGGAGTAAAAAAATCCTCGCGCTGTTGCTAAAGGAGGCACGGGGATCTGTTTAGTGCAGTAATCTTCCACATCCACGAGGGCGAGAGAAGTGAACGCGGGGGGGAACGCGCAGCTCTGCGCAGCCCCTCGATTCCCGTCCTTACCTCGGGATTATGCCATGTATTATTTTCATACGAATATTATCTCCGCGGCCGTGTACAGTAACAGTATGGGCGCTGGGTCACGCGCGTATCCGCCGCTGACAGTTGTGACCACAGTCGGCAGGCAAGTTGCAAACTCTCGCGTTATTATTTATGATCGTTCAATTTGATATCAGGCCAGTCGTTTAGGTATTCGTGCGTAATAAAGCTCCATCCTGAAGGGAAGCGTTTGATGCGGCTCGACGTCACGCCGCTCGATTATGACGAAAAGGGTCATTCTGTGCAACATTATGACGTCGTGTGATTCTCGTGAGTTTGGAAAACATATTTTGTTTCATTTTTAATAATATTTTTTAGTTTTATGGACTGCCTACAGTTATAAAGCAATTTAGTGGATATTGTTGCTGTCTATAAATTTAGTAATTATCTGGAACCTTTGCTGACCAAACAAGTTTGCCAAGACATTGATGAGGAAAAAAGGCTAGTAACATTTGAAATATAAAGCATTAACAGGAGAGTTTAACTTTATTTGCAGTGCAAATATGTTTAGTATCATTGTTTATATTCCTATAATGTTAATTTTCCCAAGTAAGATGCTAAATGGGCTATTTTCAACCCTACCATTGAGTAATACTGTTTGGGAAAAGTTCAAAACGGATGTCAAAACGTCATGAAGTTATTAAAAGTGACTGTAGAATATTTGACCTATAAATTCTTTTCGCTTCAAACTATGACGTAATGTAACTAACCATTATTACAGTGTCGACCAGTAGGGGGCGGCAAATGACTGCTTTTCAGAGGCTTTCACTGCGACTTAAAATCTGTCTCTAAGAAATGCTCATTTCATGTCTGTAAATGGCAAAATTAGACAACTTTCAGTCCTGAAATGCATACATTGCCCCAAATACGTCAACTGCTTTTTATCCTTTTGTAAGATACTTTTCTTCCTGCTTTTAATTCACACATCACTTTATTTACAGAAAGACCTGTTTGTTGTTGCTGTTCCTCTTGCCTGTTCTATCTGTCTCATATAAGTTTCATTCTCATAAAAACATCCACTAGAGACCAGTAAAGTTCAGTATTATTAGACAGCGGGATGGCTTTATGACAGATGATAACAGGTGATGACCACTTAAAATGTCCGTGTGCTGCGCAGCGCTGTCTCTCAAACCATCACTCACAGATCTTTAATAATGCAAAAGTAACATCAATCTAAACCCTGTAGGCTTTGAGATATTGTACAGTGTTAATAGGCTATGTGTCAGAGTCAGACACTAACACAATCCACTACAGCAGAGATGCAGCAGTCCAGTTTAGAAGTAATTGTATAGAAAAAAATATGGAATAGAGGCCAAACAGTGCACAACCTCACTGTCATTGACTGGTGAGGTCCAGCCTACTGTGAAATGGGTTACGAAGCACTCTGACATAATGGGCAGTTCATCTCGTTTGGACACAAACCCTGACCTGTGGGAAATGTTAGCAGTCCAGCTGCACCATTTCACACCATGCAATGACACGCAGCAAGTGAAGCGGTGTGAAAAAATGCCTCAGCTCAGATGAACTTCTCACTGATGAAATCCAAGAATAAGACATGGAATGAAGTTTGGTTTTGCTATTGAGACTTGAAGAGCATTTCGTTTTCTTTGATCATTTTAAGCAGGTTCCTTTACAAGTTGAACCCAAGTTTGCAGAGAGAACTCGTAATTCATCTACTAGTAAACTCATTATTAATCATAATTAATTCAGTTGTTTAAACCCAAATTAGTTATTTAGACTTTAAAAATAATGACATTATTTATAATAATATAATACAATTAAATTGTTTTATAATAATAGTAGTACTACTACTATAGTAGATGTTACATTTAATGATGAATTCATAAGATAGTTAAAAAATAATACAAATTACATAGTAGGCTACCTCTACTTTCTCTTTTTCTCTCCATCTCCTTATTACCCTTTCTTATCAATACAGCCCAAAATTAATGATTATGGTTGAACACAGATCAACAGACCATAAATCTATTGTGGTCAGAATCTCCAGTGGTTCTGATTTATGAAATAAACGTGTGTTGCTGATGAAGCAAAATGGTGTGATAGATGTCGAACACCATTAAGATTTCTCATCGCTTACTGTCAACCCACTGGATCCAGAGGAGAAGAGCAGGACAGAGAACAGACGTAAATGATAACCAAGAGAAACTGGACCTGGTGTGTGTGTTGTCTGATACAGAGATGATCAGTCAGACATAACAACGAGAACAACATGGAGTGGGTAACATGAGTTTTGTGGAGCACGACATGAACAAAGTCCACGAGGAAAGCGCAGTCATATATCACAATATCACAATAACAGAGCAGTTCAGGGATGCCATATAAAACGTTTCGGTCACAGATCTACGTGTAGGAAAAAGGTAAAGCACCCTCTGGATACAGGCCTCTAACTGCCATCAGTACTGTCACCGTTTGATTGGTTAAGCCATGTGGCAGCCAATGAGGCATAACCCCTCAGCTCGAGCTCTGTCACGCAAGGTCACAGGCTGCTATAATTTGTGTGTGCGTCTGTGTTTTAAACACGCAGATTATTATGAAGCTGCAACACTCAACGTCGCGCGGTAATTGCCTCTTTTACGCTCCGATCACACGTTAACGCCTGACGGAGGGCGTGTCTGAAGCGTGGCCGACGCGATCGTCATAGTGACAACAGCCAGTTAAATTGTTCTCCGGTCTTGCATGAACGCAATTGGCTAGTGCCTACACTGGGTTATTTGCATAAGGTTTGAGGCGTTCTTCCGCGCAAGTTGAAAATGTTCAACTCGAGCTATGAATTCGCGCGAAGAGTTTTCGCGTCACTCACGCAAAAATAGCGAACTTTTCCCGCGAGTAATAAAGAGCGTGGAACGCGATTGCTCGCGTTTGGTGTGAACACAGTATTAGAACAAGCTGTGTGTCGCGCCGCGCCGCGTCCGGTGTAGACACGCTACGGGCTGAAATCAATCCCTCCAGCCTTCTTAAAGATGGAACAAAAGAACAGGTGGGACGAGGGGAACGAGTTAAAAATGCTGTTAATAGCGTTTGTGTTCATTTGCGCAAGGAGAAACAGGAGAGCGTTTGGTTGAGGAGTGTTTGTAGTAGAGATGAGAACAAGAGAAGCTGCTGTGAAATTTGGGATTTGGGGACGAACGTTCTAGTGTCATAACCACACAGATTGTTCACGCAAAAATGAAACTTATTTAATCATTTATTCACCCATCATGTCATTTCAAACCTGTGTGACGTTCTTCTGGAGAACACAAAATAAGATATTTTGTAGAATGTTGGTAAGTAACCAAAACAACACTGGACCACACTGACTTCCACAAAATGGTCTTAAGTTCACTGTTTGGATGGATATAACTTTAGAATAAGAATGTTGTTTTATTATTTATACCAGTATCATGATAACAAGTATGAGGTTTAAGGTTTTGTCCCATAGACTTCCATTATTGAAAGTGCCTTAAACATGATTTTTGATTGTTCTAACAAAGCAAGGCACACGCTAAAACTAGGCTATTTTCTTTTAGTGTTAATAAAGACTTTCAGGTGAGTTGTACCAACAACATTCCTTTAAAGCCTGCTACAAATTGTCATAATTTAAGAATGAAATGCACATAATATTGAGTCAAGCTAATAAGAAATGTGTCTTAACATCTAGAGCTGTCTGTCTGGCTGTCTGTCTCAGACTGTAGAGAGATTCTGCTCAGCAGGGACGTGACACAACATCTGTGTGCTGGAGAAAAAGAAAACGTGCATGCATTTTGTAGGACATTATGGCCCAGTTTCACAGACAAGGCTTAGTTTAAGCCAGGACTATGCCTCAGTTGAATTAGGATATTTAAGTCACTTTAAAAAAATGCCTTGGTAACATTACTGGTGTGCATCTTGAGACGAGCAATGGCACTGGCATATTTAAAGGCATGTCAGTGCACAGTTAAGACAACTCAAACTTTCATTTTAGTCTGGGACTAGCTAGCCTTAAGCCTTGTCTGTGAAACCGGGACAATATGTCTAGGAGTGAAAGCAAGTGGATAGATCTGTATTCGTGTATCACATGTATAAGCTGCATTAAACTGAAGCATTCAGCTGAGCAGACAATAGTGCTGTATTGTAGAATATGAATATAAAATGATGTAACGCACAGTACTAATGTAAAAAGTTGATATACTGACCAGTTTTTTTCCAGAATTTAAGATGAGCTCTAATCAACCATAATATATACAGAAACGTGACAGCTCTAAAAGATGCTGGGTAATTTTAACCCAGTGTTGTGTCAAAAAGGGTTAAAGCCACTGGGATAAATTAATCCAGAAATTGTTTCTATTTGAACCAGTGGGTTTAAAGAACTCAGTATAATGTTAAATTACAACCCAACGGCTTATTGTTCCTTTTTGACCTTATACTGGGCTAAAAAATTATTTAGCTCAAAATTTAGATTTTCATATATACACACACACACACACACATGTATGTATGTATGTGCACACATATACATATACATACAGTATATACTGTAGCTGGTATCTCACAGAAGTGAGTACACCCCTCACATTTTAGTAAATATTTGATTATATCTTTTCATACATTTCATTATATCTCATACAACACTGAAGAAATGACACTTTGCTACAATGTAAAGTAGTGAGTGTACAGCTTGTATAACAGTGTACATTTGCTGTCCCTTCAAAATAACTCAACACACAGCCATTAATGTCTAAACCGCTGGCAACAAAAGTGAGTACACCCCTAAGTGAAAATGTCCAAATTGGGCCCAATTAGCCATTTTCCCTCCCTGGTGTCATGTGATTCTTTAGTGTTACAAGGTCTCAGGTGTGAATGGGGAGCAGGTGTGTTAAATTTGGTGTTATCGCTCTCATTCTCTCATACTGGTCACTGGAAGTTCAACATGGCACCTCATGACAAAGAACTCTCTGAGGATCTGAAAAAAAGAATGGTTGCTCTACATAAAGATAGCCTATAAGTCTATAAGAAGATTGCCAAGACCCTGAAACGGAGCTGCAGCATGGTGGCCAAGACCATACAGCGGTTTAACAGGACAGGTTCCACTCAGAACACCTCGCCATGGTCGACCAAAGAAGTTGAGTGCACGTGCTCAGCGTCATATCCAGAGGTTGTCTTAGGGAAATAGACGTATGAGTGCCACCAGCATTGCTGCAAGGTTGAGGGGGTGGGGGATCAGCCTGTCAGTGTTCAGACCATACGCCGCACAGTGCATCAAATTGGTCTTCATGGCTGTCGTCCCAGAAGGAAGCCTCTTCTAAAGATGATGCACTAGAAAGCCTGCAAACAGTTTGCTGAAGACAAGCAGACTAAGGACATGGATTACTGGAACCCTGTCCTGTGGTCTGATGAGACCAAGATAAACTTATTTGGTTCAGATGGTGTCAAGCGTGTGTGGCGGCAACCAGATGAGGAGTACAAAGACAAGTGTGTCTTGCCTACAGTCAAGCATGGTGGTGGGAGTGTCATGGTCTGGGGCTGCATGAGTGCTGCCGGCACTAGGGTGCTACAGTTCATTAAGGGAACCATGAATGCCAACATGTACTGTGACATACTGAAGCAGAGCATGATCCCCTCCCTTCGGAGACTGGGCCGCAGGGCAGTATTCCAACATGATAACGACCCCAAAAGAAGCTGAGGGTAAAGGTGATGGACTGGCCAAGCATGTCTCCAGACCTAAACCCTATTGAGCATCTGTGGGGCATCCTCAAACAGAAGGTGGAGGAGCACAAGGTCTCTAACGTCCACCAGCCCTGTGATGTCGTCATGGAGGAGTGGAAGAGGACTCCAGTGGCAACCTGTGAAGCTCTGGTGAACTCCATGCCAAAGAGGGTTAAGGCAATAAATAATGGTGGCCACACAAAATATTGACACTTTGGGCCCAATTTGGAGATTTTCACTTACGGTTTAGACATTAATGGCTGTGTGTTGAGTTAGTTTGAGGGGACAGCAAATTTACACTGTTATACAAGTTCTACACTCACTACTTTACATTGTAGCAAAGTGTCATTTCTTCAGTGTTGTCACATGAAAAGATATAATAAAATATGTACTAAAATGTGAGGGGTGTACTCACTTCTGTGAGATACTGTATATATGTACAATACATATACTGTATAATACACACACACACACATATAAAAAGATTTAAAAAAATAATAATAAATTAATTTAAAAATTAAGCCATTTTATATCTTTGTTTTATTTTACATTGCCAACTTGTTTCAATCACACAACAACAGAAAAAAAGAAAAATTATGTTTGAGAAATCTTTATTTTGAAAACTATTCCAAAACATACAGCTCTTTCTGTCACACACATGTCTTTATATTTATGTTGCTAACACAGAAAGTAATTACACAACAAATACTCCCCCCACACATTTGGTTCTTTGCTTGTCAAGAAAAATGAAATGATGTTTGGTGATGTACCTTTTTCCAGCAATCAGCAAAATGCACCAGAAAACCATTTTTCAGAATGTCACATACATTTTAGAAATTGCGTCAGTCCCATATAAAACATAGTTGGACACTCTCATTCTCTGAGTGCTTTGAAAAAATGTAATTTTACAGTAAATCAGGCTCCTCATCTCTGAACAAGGTTGTTATATATTTTTTGTATTATAGTCTTCTATATCAACATCCTCAACTGGCGAGTGCTGTAGTGTTCTGGAATACAGGACCAAGAAAGAGGAAATCACAAAAAAACGAATTAACTACATCTTCCACTGGATAAGGGTGGTTGGAACTAGAAATTTAGTGAAAGCTTAAGGTTTATTATGCATGTCCTTTAAAGTATCATCATTTAAGGGACCGATCAAGAATCTAAGACCAAAAACATCCACTACACAAAGCTAACATATACTGTAATATAAACTTTAAATGTTTGTGCGATCGTAATTTGTTATTCATGTAGCTTTAGATTCAGTTTAGATAACCATTTTTACAGCATTTCACAACTTCAGCGGAAGTTGAGCTGAAAGAAAAAACTGTCCACAGAATGAGCCGCAATGTTATTAATGTGCACTTGGATTGCGTTTTGAACACATTAGCAACTTAATAAATATTTGCGTAGGATGTTTCAGGCCTAAAGATGCTGTGATGTTTGGAATGGTAAATTAGCAACTGTGTAAATGTTTCATCTCTAACAGGCCTAACCATGCAGACCATCACTTTACATTATTGCTTCATAAACAGAGATAACTGAGACGTTTACAAATGGAGACAATCTACTCACGTTGCCCCTATATGCACCATCATTTGCAGTATAAATCATATTCATATTCTTTGAATGTTAGGAGAAAACCTCAAAATCTACAACTGTGTACAGAATAAGAAAATATTTTCATAATTACACTGAAATCATAAAATATGACTTCAACAGGAACGATAATGGAAGCAAACGCACATCTCCTGAGAAGAAAAGAAAATATTGGTCATGGTTTTTAGGTTTGAAAGTATCCACATTCAATGTTCAGAAAGTACATTTATTAACAAGTGACAGAAAGGAAATCGCTGGCGCCCCATTAAAACTGATCAGACATAGAGGTTTCATACAAACTGGTGCTTTAGTGTTGAAGTCAGGGACTAGTATATGTTTAATTCTCTTTATCCTACTGTATATCTGCAAATGAAACGATACAATCGATCACGAGAGGTAGGAGAAACAACTGTGTTCCCAGACTTACTACAGTTTATTCAGCATCACGACTTCAGCTAGTGATGCTGGGTAAGAGAGCAAAGTGGTCGGACGTCCAAATGCTAAAACCTCAGATGTCACGTCAAAGTCCATGACTCAATCCAAACTGAGTTCACCCATCATTGACTGTCATCTGACAAATCTCTGGTTGGTGTTCTCGAATCTTGTCACTATAATACAGAGTCAGAGTCTGGTACTGTCTCCATTTCCTGGCGTCTTTGAACCTGCTCCATTTATGCAAGGAAGGGGAGAGAGCTGCCAGATGGATAGATGAGCTACGAAAGGTTGCCGAAGGAAGCTGGAGAGAAAGAAAACAGACAGGAGAATTAAAGGGAGCATAAATTATTCATGTCAATACAGGAAATACATTTACAGAAGAGATACGCATCAGAAACAAAGTTTTGTTAGCCCTTCATTCACTGACCCTGGAATTACCTTGTCATCTATTTAAGATCTCGCTATACACCCTGTTTCTCTCTCTCATGCTCGTCCTATGAAGGAGAACGAAGGTGTTTTTGGGAAAACTCAACAGACTGGAATCAATACTGTGTCAAACCTAGTAGGCTGCCTACCTAGACAGCACTTATACACTGGACAATTTTGATACAGAATGCTGATTGGTCAATAGATGTGGTTTATTAATGATAAAGGCTTTTTTATTCAGTATTTTTGTCTTGTTTTCCTGTAAACAAATTCTTAAATCAAGATGCATTTGCTAAACTGAATGACTGAAAAAATGGAGTAAAGAAATAAACTCAATTTAAGTTTGACCTTTTTGCTAAGTGCTTAAGTGCAGATCTTTTTCAAAAAATTCACCTAATTTAGATTATTTTTAGAAAACAAGACTTAATATTTTATGTCATTGTGAATATCGTAATGCAGCTTTGGTGAGTATATACAAGATCAGCAGATGAGTCAAACAATTAGATCTATATAGAATAATTCTTTAGGAAGTGTACATCATTTATAACACAACGCTTCCACGCCATTGACGGAAATTTCCAGCAATCCATGTTTTTACTGTTATACAGCAGGGGGCGCTGTTACCTATCTTCTGAAAGAGTACAGCATACACAGATCCAAAAATACTGTTGATTATCCTTCCGAATCCTTTTTGACAAAAAAGTCTGACAAAAAAAACCATTTTCTCTTCTTTTCGTTCAAAAGGTTGTATTTTTGAAGAAACAAAGAACAAATTAAGATAGAATAAAACGGATTGTTTTTTAAAGCAGAGGCTTTGATTTTTCATCTGATATTGTGCGTTCGTATATTCATGGGAAAAATATTTTGATGGCCATTAAACTTTTCTAAAAATTATTTAAAATGCTGCCGCTGTCGGGCGATTTTTGCAGAAAAAAACAACGCTGGCGTTTAAAATATTTTTGTCTAATTAAGACGAACTATTTGATCTCGTATTGGTATCTACTGTGTACTGTATGTATACTATTTAGAGTCTCATTAATAAATGAGTCGAGTCTCACGTTTATTTCACGTGTGGATTTTGATTGGCGTCCCAAACAGAGTTGCTGTCTATCTAGCATGTCAAAAAGGCCTCATGTAGGAACGGTGGGAGAAGACAGAAAGGCATCTAATGAGGACGTGGAACAGAGTTAATGTCTAGTTTGAATTGTGACTCATGTGTAGTTCTTAAAATGCCTTGAAATTCATAAAATTCAGATGCACAGCGATCCGCCGTTCGTTCTTGAAGTACTGCGCAGACAGATCGCCCAGATGCTGTTTCAGAATGTAAGTGAAGTTGTCTCAAGACTGCAATTAACATAAGTCGTAAACACATCACGGTGGGTTGTAATTCCTATCCGCTGTCAACAGAGAGTGTTATTGGAGAAAAAAGCAGGAAGGATCTTTTTATCAAGGGCACAGGCAAAAGGAGATGATATCTGAATATATTATAACTCGCTAGCCTGCTTTTTTTTGTTTTACAATCAGTTGGTGGGGATTCTAGAAAAGCGCTGATTGCAAGTTGGGGACGTGTTCCTTTTAGGCCGAGCAATCATTGATAGACTTGTTAAATGTGGTGAGAAAGGACTTTTGAAAATGAAAGCAAAAAAAAAAGATAAGAATATGAGGAAACGAACAATGCAAGTCAATGAACAATAGACAATCACAGATGAACCCTTTGAGAAGGAACAGGTGGCATTGTTTGTGATTCTGTGACGTCGTGTCCAGCCTGGTGAAAAGGTTATCTGCAGCACAGCTTCGGGTGAAAATACCAGAGTGTTGATAAAGGTAAACGTGTCTATTAGTGAATAGCATTTACTGTAAGATAAAATATCATTTTCTGCAAGGGACTGTGGGATTGATGGTGAAGTAAACATTCTGGGAACAGCTGTAAGACTGAAGATGGAAAACACTAGAGCTATGGGATCTCTGACATTTTACCTCTTCTGTAATTTACCACTGATTTTACATCTAACACATTTTGCAGAAATTTTACTTCAGAAATCTCTTCTGTCACTTCACGCTCACTGACTGTCTTTGATAGTTCTCTCAGACTTCATGTCATGAATTGCAACAGCCCAATTTGGCAGGAAATCAATGTGAAACTTAATTCAAATGGTAGTAAAATGTGCCTGTTTGCTTTTCTAAATCTCTCAAAATCTCTCATTTTGTGTTCAACGTAACAAAAAAATGATACAATAATGTTTCCTACTATGGTAGTCAATGATGTCCCAGAAATCTCAGTTGCTAACATTCATCCAAATATCTTCCTTTGTGTTCAACAAAACAAATCAATTTATACAGGTTTGAAACAACTTGAGGGTGAGTAAATGATGACAGGATTTTGGGGTAAACTATCCCTTTAACGAATGTGGATATGTACATTCGTTTTATGACCCAAAAATGGATTTCATATAGGCTATTTTAGTTTACTAAAACTTAAAGTATTAAAAAGTTCTGTTTATAAGTCTCACATAAATATTGGCTTAAATAGTATTTAAAATTTTTTATATATAATGAAAATGAGAGAATGAACAAAAACTACACTAAAACTAAACGGAAAATAAATTAATCTTATACAGCAACATAAAAAAACAAATAATAAAAGTACACATAAAATCAAATAACATTGAAATTGTTTTTAAAAAATAGCTCATTTAAAATATTAATAAAACTACAATAAAACGAAAAATATATATATACATGTTAAACCTTTTTATAAAAGAAGTTGTGGCCTAATGGTTAGAGAGTCGGACTCATGACCAGAAGGTTGCCGGTTCGATCCTCAGGGCCGGCGGGTAACAACTGAGGTGCCCTTGAGCAAGGCACCTTACCCCTACTTGCTCCCCGGGCACTGCAGTGATAGCTGCCCACTGCTCCGGGGGTACGTGTGTTCACTACTCTCTGGATGGGTTAAATGCAGAGGTCACATTTCGTTGCCTTGTACTGTACATGTGCAATGACAATAAATTGAATCTAAATCTAATTTAAAACATTAATAAAACTACAATAAAATTGAAAAAAAATAGATGTTAAATAGATGCTTTTCCATTTCTGTCTATAGCTATTTAAGACAGTGTATTTTTACTTTTGAATGAACTGTCTAAATAAATCAAATAAAAAGTGGATTGAGAAGGTTGTTGTAGCAGATGTCTGGAAGGGCCTCAGGATGCTCAAGATGATGGAAACGGGCTTATGGAGGAGACAAGCTAAATATGTCATTAAATGACTCAGTTTGTGTAGGATTGTTTTCATCCAATGAGGCTTGGGGTTCACAACTGACCTGATATCAAACTGAGTGTTGTCATCTCTTTTGTTTATCAATAATTGAACATTTGATTGTCTGGCATGCCTTCAAATGAATAGAAATGCATTAATCTATAAATCCTTTATAGGAATAGAGTCTACATAAAAGTAGTACATGTATATAACATATACAGGGAGCCTAGACAAATGAGCAGAAGCTTAAACTAAACAGTGGGCCCTACAGACTAAACAAAATAACAGACGTCTCTCCATGCAACTCATTTTACACTGGAACAAAAGACTCGAGTTGTCTGCTAAACTAAAGAAACGGATCAAACTCTTTTTTCTGTTTGTGTGAAATGTTTAAGGGCTATTACAGTTGGGCGATTGAGTGGTAATTTGCAGAAGAGGTAATAAGGTTTGGTGCTCAATAGAAATAGCAATTATAGTGTTGGGAGAATCTGCTATGCTCAGAGTTAAATTGCTTTTCAGTGTGAATTCAGCGGAGTAAGAGAGGAGCGTTCGGGGAGGGACGAAGAGGGCAGAATTACTTTGCCGTACTTCATACCAAAAGAACAAAGCAATTTAGAAGAGAACAGAGGCAACATTTCAGTTGATGAATATGAGATTGCGATCCGACCGAAAGGTCAATTTACCCCTCCGAATCACTCTTGTGAAAGATATGAGCTTTAACAGAGACAGATTAAAAAGGCCATGAGAAGTCATGCGCTGTTTCTGCTGATGGTTAGTAAAAAATGCAAAATTACTGGGCATGAGACAGAAAGGAAGATCACACATCTATTTGTAACGAAACCTTCTGGGAATATTCATTGCAGACTTCATGCAGCTCATAAAACTAACAATGACAGTAAAAGACAAGGAGGGGATGGATTTCAACCTATTACAATGGCACATACGCAACAAAAATATGGACATACAGTATTTGTTAGCAAAATGCATGTATTAAATATAATATACTGTAGTTGCCAAAAGTGATGTTCAATTTTGGACAATTTACATTTTTGCTCTTTATTCAAATATCTTATTATTGTATTCATGTTGCATTAATATTTTTGGAGTATAAACTAAAGCTCTACTTTGTGAAGAATTTAAGGAGGCGTAGCAAATAATTACACAAATGTGCAAAGCTTACAATGACAAAAGAATGATTTCAACATTTCCACAAGAGAGGATGAAAAAAATTAATGAAAGAAAAATTGTAGTCAATGTTTGGTTTATTTCCCATGAGCTTTTTGGTTTTCTTTGCATTTTATTGTCTATTTGAATACAACCCATATTCTCTGACACACTGTGTTTTTCCTTTTTGCAAAATAATAATTTTGTCAAATACTGTAAATACCTTTTTACAGTAAGTTTGAATGTCAATGAACAGTAAGTTTACTGTTTTGAAGAAAAGGGGACCTTTACATGATTTTACAAATACCTCCCCTGAGTAACACTTTTGGCAACTGTATAATTTTGTATTATATTGTATTCATTTATTTAAAACAAATGGCTGATTTACTATCTGTAAATTAACCTATAGCAGTTTTAAAAAACATATTTTAAATTCAAAGGGAACAAAAATATTTACTTTTACCACACATATTTTCGACCAATCAAAAGCTCTTGAGAATTAGAATGCCCCTCCCACTAATGCCACCTACTTGCATGTGGAAAATTCTGACATAACTAACACCAAAGATAATATATTAACAAGCTGTGCCCAGGGACGGATTATGACTTCAAAGGGCCCTTGGGCCAGTTATCTCCAAGTGCCCCCCCACAGTTTTTCCGTTCTTTCCCTTACCTGCTCATTCACAGTTATAGAAAGTGAAAGTTAAGACGATAATGAATATTAAAACAGTTCTCGCTCTGCGTCAAATGCCTCACTACACTAAAAATAATCTCTACAGGGTTTATAGTAGTCTAATAATAGCTACACAGCGAAAAATCAACCATGAACATAGTTAAAGGGGTCATATGGCGCGAATACATGTTTTTCTGTGTCTTTGGTGTGTTATAAGTTGCCCATGCATGTATTAGACACGTAAAATTGCAAAAATGAAAGTGTGGGAACAAAAGATGCATTCTATCTAAAAGTGAATGCTCACCCAGACCTGCCTGAAACGCCTCGTGTAACCACACCCCCACAAATCTACGTCAGTTGGTGGTATGATTTGACTAAGACCGCCCAAATGTATACGCAAGTAAGGTGGGCGTACCTGTCAGTACAATTGAAGAGGAACCTGATGTTCCAAATATGGTAAGAGGCGTAGCAGAATCATAGCACACCTCGCTTTTCAGAGCGATGAGCTTTGTAAAAGATCTGAGCGTTTCAGAGAGGCGGAGCAAAGAGGAGATACAAACATGCACGGTATGTGGAAAATACAGTGTTTTTGAACCTTAAATCCTGTATACACATTGCATTACATCTAAAACAAACAATAATATTTGTTTTAGCTGTGTCATATGACCCCTTTAAGACGTGTGAAACACGCATCTTTAATTAACTGTCAAATAAACACGTATTTAATTCATCACAAATAAAAAAAATATTTCTCACCATAAAATGCCCCTGTGACACGTCTGTAAACATCAAATCATCAAGCAAAAGATTCAGAAAATGCTATTTAAATGTGCTGTAATTTAATTGATAAGTTAAATTTTAATTTTAAAGTTAAAGTAACATAAAAACATAATGTTGCCATGATTTGTTGATCATTTCATTTTTTACAGGGTATCCACAGAGGCCTTGTATAAGCTATGGGACCCACATATTAATCTTAGATAAACATTTGTTTTCCTTGTTGTTGGGTTCTCTGTACCAAACTGGATGGTGCAACCTTGAAGCCCTGGGCCCCCTCGGGCTCATGGTAGTCAAGGACCCCTGCGCACTGGCCCCATTGGCCCGGTCAGTAATCCATCCCTGGCTGTGCCACTGCCATTATAATGAGTGGACAGGAATGAAATGCTCAATATGGCTGCTCTAGCAAAGAAAGTCCCGCCTACCAGTAAAACGTTCCAATCGTCAATCGATAAAGACTGACGATTCTCTGGGGCGGAGTTTATGTGAGGCGCTTGCCAGCCTGTGCGTATGCGCAGTAGCTGAATGGACTTCGAAAAAGCAGATTTTTAACGCATTTTTAGCTTAGCAAACCGAAGTTATGGTACAGTCCACTTCAGGTTTAATCATTGATCGGAAATATGCTATTTAATTGTGGTTTTTGAAATATCTGCCTTCCACCATTCAAGGAGAAAGGACCGTTGACTTGCTATGATGTAATTAACTGCCCAAAGGCGTTGCAAACATGGCCGCCGTGTGGCACGACTTCCGTAAACGGACTTTGCTAACACCCATGTCTTAAGTGACTTAAAAAAGAACTACTAACAAAAGCATAAAATAAACCTCTGAAATAATGATGCATTCAAAAGTTTTGTAGACATAATTATAAATACGAATATTCTACCATAAGCTGCACAGCGGCAGTTCCAATGAACCATCTGGGCTATCAGGTACTGTGTCTTTAACAAAATAATGATATCTAGTGTCAGATTCACTCCCAATGACATAAACCTCTTTCACAGATTCAAGTTTTATAAAAAAATTATCAGAATAATCCCAAAATCAATATTCTTTAATTATTTATTCACCTTCATGTCATTCCAAACCTGTATGAATTTTTTCTTCTTTAGAACACAAAAGAAAATGTTTCGAAGAAGGTTGTGAACCAACAAAACATTGACCTCCATTGACTTCAACTGTATGAACACAAAACCACAGAGACATTTTTTTAAATATCTTCTTTTGTGTTTCACAGATGAAACCAGTAATATACAGGTTTTGAACAGAATTTCGAGAAAACTTTATTTTTGGATAAACTGTCCCTCTAAATGATAAATATAATTGAAAAATGGCTTTATCCCCTTGTATCATATGGCCTGGAATGTTAGGGCTGTAGTCATGTCCACCTTTGTCGAGTTTAAGACAAGTGCAAGACCAGGACTAGTCGAGACCGAGTCAAGACCGAGTCCAAATGAGACGGTCAAGACAGAGTCAGAAAAAAGAATCCTCTTCAAGACCACATACTTGATTTGTAATGATCAAAAAGCAGATCAAAGTAGGTCATTTTATTTACTTTAGGTATAGCAATTTCACCAAAGTCACATAAAGCCGAAGTGCAATTTCACATTTTGAGTCTTTTTATTGTAGCGTAACAATCACATTCTGGGCTGCCAATGGAAAATGTTCCCATTCTCAGCTTGTTGACTTGTCAGTGATAACTGCATTGACTCAACATCACTTTTGCAACCGCAATTAATGTTGAATACATGTAAGTTTCAACAAACCATCATTATTGTGATCAGTAGTTGCTTTCTTTGGGTTCTTGATTCTTGTGTTTTAACGTTTAATGTTTTTCATTGTCTGTTATAACAGTGTGCTAAAATACAATTGTTGAGGCAATGAAAACTAAGATCCATTGGGATCAGGTTATTTGTGCAGTTATCTAAATAATTGCTCATGAGTGCATTGTGTTATTGATTTATGAGTATTGTGTGATACTGCAGTGTGAGATTAAAGCAGTGGTATGGCTTATTATACTTTGAATTGACAGAAAATACACACACACAAAAAAACTTTGGTAAATTGGTGAATCAATCAGACATCAAGAATCAGTGTATGAAACTCAACAATAGTGACAATCAACAAAAGAAAGCTTCATGCTGCAATGCATGCTGGGTAACATCATAGTACAAAACTCATTCATGACTCCCAGTATGCATTGCAGTTCATCTGTTTATCTGAATTAGTTTGATGATTGTCACCATTGAGTGTTAATGTCAGGAAAACTGTCGGTTTAATTTGGCACATTATCTTAGCATCGTGAACCACAACACTCAAATCAGTCATCAACTTCATTTAGTATTATTTATCATCTTTTTAACAGCTTAACACCCATCACAAAAAGTAACCTACTCCAAGAGGAAAGAGAATTAACTTAATGAAAGTCAAGAGTCCAACTAAAGCAAACATACAGTATATGCTTCACCAATGGTTTTGTTTGGGAGGAGAAAATATCATCGGACTCGGTCGAGACCAACTAGAACATTTGGTGAGTCCAATGACCAAGTCCGAGACAAGTCCGAGTGCAGATACCAACGAGTCCAAGACAAGTCCGAGACTACAGAAAAACGTCTTGAGTCCGAACTCAAGTACTACAGCACTGGGGAATGTGTTCCGTGAAAGAAAAAAGGTCATACATGTTTGGAAAAACATTTTCATTTTTGGATGAACTGTTCCTTTAACAAACCCTTTCTTAATCTACTGGTCAATCACCAAATACACAAAGATAATACAAAACTCCAAACCTTACTAAAGCCAGTCTCGGTTTTTTGCCCGATCAATATTTCATAATTTCATTCACAGCTGCTACATCAAATATGACAGACTGCTATAGACGGGATCCCTTTAGAAATCCACTGGACACCCTGTCGGCTAACACACTCAGCCCGGCACATCTAAGAATAAACTCCAGATAAGCTGTGTCCTAACAGCCAAAGAGACCAGATTGAGCCAGATGAAACTCATTCTGACAGGTGATGCCGACAATCAGAAACAAACTAACCGGCAGTGACGGATCTTTAACTGGACGCCTTCTCTCCTTAAACAACCTTCACCTGTCTCTCGCCTCTCTGAACCTCAGGTGTGGATTTCTCAACTGGGTGGCTCAATTAGTTTCCCTTATCATAGCGTGAAGGCCTGGGCTTGGTGAACTGTTAAATTGAATTTGCCCCCTAAGCTATTGGTAGAAGTCCCTGACACAGCGTTTAAATGGTCCCTAATTCCCTTTCCTTGTTAATGTGCGGGTACACTGGGCTTTGACACTTGCTGAGTTGGGACTTCTGCGGCACACGTCTGCTCTAGGGACTCGGATACTTTGTGTCCTTTGAAAGTTTGAAGTTGTGTTTAAGCTTTCAACAAAAAGACACATGCAGGTTTTGTATCCAAAAAAACGTCAAAACAATTGAATAAAATAAAATAAAGATAAAGAAGCTTAATTGTAGGAGACCCGGCGTGTTGACCTCTCACCTCTGCTGAGCAGCTGTAGGTTGCGCACTTCCTCTCTGACCTGCAGTTGTAGCACCTGCTGTAACACTTCCTGTCTCAGAGTCTCATGCATGATCCCCATCCTCTCCAATTTCTCTCCATTCAACCGCAACAGGGCACGACCTGGAAGATTGAGGGAAGGTGAGAGTGAATTAAAGGTCCAATGTTTAATTTTATGGAGGATCTCTTGACAGAAATGCAATATAATATACAGAACTATGTGTTCAGAGGTGTATAAAGACCTTACATAATGAAGCGTTATGTTTTTATTACCTTAGAATGAGCTATTTATCTACATACACCGCGGGTCCCCTTACATGGAATTCACCATGTTGTTTCTACAGTAGCCGTAAATGGACAAACTACTCATTTTGTAAATACATGATCTCCTTCGACAAAGAAGTGAAAATGTGAGGACATCTTAGTCCTGTAGAGCCGCCAAAGTGCTTCGAAAGGGAGGGGTGGAGTGAGCCGTTGGTCGCAATTTGCAACCTCACCACTAGATGTCGCTAAATTTCATACACTGGATCTTTAAATGACAATTAAAAAGGAAGGTTTTGAAACATCGAGAGGGAATGAAAGAGGAATCTGGAGGAAATGTGATCAATAGTCTGGAATCAGTTCAGGTTTGTTTAAATCTTCCCACAGGCAATCACATTACTGACACATGCCAGCGGAGAGCTTGACAACAGAACAGGACTACCAAAAAACCTTTCAGAACATGACACAAGTATCCACACATATTTAATTAGACTTTACCCTTGTGATGTGACATTTTCACCTTGTCTTCAGGCCATATTCCAAATGTAGACAGCAACATTTTACTGCCCACTAAGGGGACGGCTTTTAATTTAAAATAGAAAACTTTTGAGTTTTGTTCATTTATTCATGACAGGATTTTTATTGTTTTATTATCGTCTCAGTGTAAACTACAAAAACTGTAATGTCATGCACCTGCGTATTACATTTCTGTAGAAAGTGACATCGCCAACTACTGGCCAGACATGCATATTACAGCATGAACCATTTTTATTCGTTTTCGTGGATTCACATGCATATATTTAAGAAAAATATAAAATATACAAATGAATAAATATCTATATATAATTTAAATTATTTATAAATAAATACATGTAAACATTTCCTATACATGTATGTGTAGGTGTTTATAAATACAAAATTAATACATAGTCATATATGTGACCCTGGACAACAAAACCTTTTTTTTTTCCGAAATTGAGGTTTTTACATCACCTGAAAGATGAATAATTTCTATTGATTTATGGTTTGGTAGTATCTGATAATATTTGGTTGAGACACAACTATTTAAAACTCTGGAATCTGAGGGTTTGGGGTATTGCTGCTAATGTTTCCATGCTACTTAAGACTGATTTTGTGGTCCAGGGTCACATACTGTATCATGTAAACACAAACTTTTATTCTGAATGCGATTAAGAGTTTGACAGCCCTCATATTTTACATTATTTTTGCAGCAGATGGGAAAGTGTCTTGTATCCCTCCCGCATCATATTATGAAAACTGCATGTTAATACACACACCTTTTCCTCTGCTTGTGACTTTCACTTCACTCTGTGCCTCAGTGGACTGAAGAACACAAAAAAACGCAACGCGCCGTCGTTTACAAAATAAGAGTTTTAAAGAGGACTAAAGCGATCTCGATTTCCTGTACAAATTACATAATTAATGACATTTTTTTAGGGGTGCTAAGCTTGAAATTTAGGGTGGATACAGCCCACCTAAAAAGGGCCTAGCGACACCACTGTATTTTATGACTCGATCAGTACATGGCCGATCTCACAAAACGATTTTATGACATCAACGTTTGAAGCGATACGCGGGGACGTAAATGATTTGGTGCCAGTGATGTCATCGCCAGTGTGGAATTACTATGACGTTTCACAAAACAACAAAAAATGTGCTATTTGTCGTGTATGTTCCCAGCTCTCCAAGAATTACAAAACATCTACAGCCACATAAACAGTCTACTTCACAGTAATGTGACGGCGGTGA
The DNA here is from genome assembly GCF_024868665.1 of Triplophysa rosa. Lineage (NCBI taxonomy): Eukaryota > Metazoa > Chordata > Actinopteri > Cypriniformes > Nemacheilidae > Triplophysa > Triplophysa rosa. Next base: position 16,623,756 of record NC_079910.1, read on the forward strand.
GTTTAACGACTAACATTTGGAACTCTAGCGTATCCCCTACGGTTATGTTCATGTTAAGTTTAATGTACTACAAATTGTATACACTCCTGCAAACAAGATAATGTCATCAATATTTTGGTCTTCTCAGTATTGAAAGATTATGCTGAAGTTGACTTTAAAGCCAATAGACATTAACTTAAATCACAAAATATTGAATGTGGTTTGCTGTGCTCAGAAAACTGTGCAGCTATTTTACAAAATGTCTTCGCTTTAAGGCAGATGCCAGTGTGAATATACACCTGTTTGCGTGCATGCGAATGAACAACAAAGGGCAAAACTGAAAGTAAGGAAAATAGTAGCAGATTTGATACTGAAACAGTCCAGTCCCAACACATTACAGTTAATCGCAGCAATTGGCAAGACACCACTTTGTTAACCTCTTTCTGTTGAATTTATATCAGTGGATCTTAATCCTCCTAACTCCTGAATGAAGGAACTTGAATGAAGGTGAGCAGTTCAGTTACAGTTACCTGATCAATTTCAAGCCAAATCCATATTCTTCTTTAATGCAATCTCTTCTGCCGTACACTCCATAGGCTACATCTCTCTTCACGCTAAAAATCATCAATCACTGATACATATCCCTTTAAGCCTGATGTATAGGCTGTTAAATCACTTGGCGGTACATTTAACTACCAAGGGCTTATGGGGGATTATTGGACAGAGATGCCCCACTGTCCCACGGTTCAGCAATAGGGGGTAGTCGTGGGCCAACACTGACCCAGTGACCCAGAAACTTCACAGAAAATTTACACAATGTCAGTGGGGTGTACATTTGCTTCCTAGTCACTAACAATAGGCCGTGAAGAGCAAATACAATAGGAGAGATCCTAACAAATACAGTACAAAAGACAAAGTATAATGGATATGTCATGCAATTACAGTGCATTTAAAGTCCCCCTGTAGCCAATAATTTATCGAATTTAAAACTCATCTTTGATCATCAAAATGACATATTTAAACATTTTTTTACTGTGAAAATTATTTTTTCATCCTCTAAAATAGCTTTGATGTAGCTCTACAATGTTGCTTCGTTTAGAGTATGCAGACTCATGAATATGCAAATGAGTCCCCGCCTTCACTCAATAATTGTAATAATTCAAAGCATTTTATAAACTTTCACAAATACATACTGTATAAACAACATTAACATTTTGATTTTCACCACAGGGGGACTTTATAGTATGGATTTGATCAATATGCGTGTTCCCTGGTAATAAAACCCGTGCTAATAACTTCCGTGCTGCTAACACAAATGCTCGACCAACTGAGGTACAGGAACAGTCGAAAGCGCATATTTGGAAAATATCTTTCTGAAATGCATTTTTCATGTTGAAATGTTGCCTCAGGAGTGAACATTGCCTGTTCTATGAGCCTCTCTATTATATTACACGCAGGCCCATCATTTTTTGGTTTTGGATTCAGCCCTCCAGAAACACTGTGCTGGATTCACCTGATGCTTTTGTGAAGCGGCAGACGGCTCAAGTGAACAGCAGAAATGGATTCCCTGCAGACGGGTTTAACGCGCTCCCAAATAACACCCCGAAGATAGTGATAGAGGTGCTGTCAAAAACAAGATAAAGTGGAAGAATGAGGAAAAAGAAAGTGGCTGCGAAATGGTTGGACTTAACAACTGCACTTCATCCTTTCAATATGTCTTCAATTTATTGTTTAAAGAAAATAGAAGGGTAAAAAATGAAGAGAAGCAGGCTGAATGATAAAAACTGGTTGGATAAACATTTTTTTCTTTCTAAGAGAAATATAATACTGAAAACGAAGTTCTATCGGAGATTGATTTTAGATCTAGCATACAGACGGCCTCAAAGCTAACAGCCGTGAACTAAAAGCCACAAACGTCCAATTGTGACTTCATGTGGCCCTTAAGATGCTATTTAAAAATGTGAAGTACATGCAAGCGACTTGCCTGGATGCGGTTCAAGTCATTTCACACTTGCAGCTATAAAACAGCGGACTCAAAAGAGCCATAACAGTGTCAGAGCGGAAATGGCCTGTGCCTGAAGCAAAGTGACGATCATGTCTGACATGGCGAGTGACTCAGTGTCATCTATTTCCAGTGTGTAGCACTGCTTCAAGCGCTGGCGTCAATGACCCGGAGAGAATTGCTCACACAAACACTCACTTATAGACACACACGCCATCTAGACAGAGGCCTGATAAATGAAACCATAAATAATAGCACAGATAATAGAATAAAGCCTTTGGGACCATAATAACATTCAGAGCACATCGCAGAGAGAGAGAGAGAAAAAGAGAGAGAGAGAGAGAGAGAGAGAAGAGAGAGAGAGAGAGAGAGAGAGAGAGAGAGAGAGAGAGATCTCTCATATACAGAAGGAACAGAGAGAGACGAGAGAGAGAGAGAGAAGAGAGAGAGAGATGTCATGATACNNGAGAGAAAGAAGGAGTAGAGAGAGAGAAGAGAAGAGAGAGACGGAGCGAGGTCGATGATAGTGGACGCGAGAAAGAAAGAAGGATGAGAGAGAGAGATCAGTCGAGAGATGATAGAGAGACAAGAGAGAGAGAGAGAGAGAGAGAGAGAGAGAGAGAGAGAGAGAGGAGAGAGAGAGAGAGAGAGAGAGAGAGAGAGAGAGAGAGAGAGAGAGAGAGAGAGAGAGAGAGAAGAGAGAGAGAGAGAGAGAGAGAGAGAGATATGACATAACACACTTATAGAGACATTGAGACACATGTCTGGTTATAAAATCAAGTCCAATCCTAAAAACCAAACCAAACCGCCTATAAACCCCTCCTGAGGCCCAAAACTCTCACTGATTAGTTATCCATATGTCACATGACTTATTCAATAATCATATTGCATCCCATGGGTTATAATATATTATAATTTATGTCATTTTATTAGAATTTTTTTAAATGAATATCAATAAAAATAATACATTAATATAATAAAATTAATACATTATTATTAATTACTATATTAAAATGTTTATTAATTATATTAATATTAATAGAATTAAATACACACAATTACAACAATGAATGTAAATCCCGTATATGAAATGACTTTGTCTTCTGTAAAGCATTTACGTTTATTTTCAATAAAGTCTCATTTTTGTTCAATATTCAACACTTTCCAGCAACAAAGGCATGAAATGCAATGTATAAATGACTATTTCGCAGAAACTCCACTCAGGTGACCCCTGAAAGGCGAGACCCCATGGAAACGGCCGGGATGTGACAAATGGCACAGCATTAAGGTGTATAATTGACCATTAGGGAGAGAAAACAGAGCACACAGTTCTGGGAGTCAGATGAGAGAGCATTAGATTAGTGTATGTGGCCTGCCAAACTATTCCTCAGAGAGACCAATGGCACGCTCACACCAAAAATGATAAATATAACTATAAACATACATTTTTAAAAATCTAAGTGAAAAGCAGAGTCCACATCACAACTATAACAACAGGGACATAGGAACTGATGAATGATAAAACACTGACAGCCAATCAAAATCCATTGGAATTTAAAGGGCCTGTGCATTTAAAATGTAAAACTGCAATGGCGAACTTAGAATATGTATATGACTCTTTGAAAATGTATATGACTCTTTCTTCTATAGAACACAAAGAAGATATTTTGAGAAATTACTTAATTGTTTGCGTCCATTCAATGGAAGTCAATGAGGTCCAATGTTGTTTGGTTACCAAGAAAAGAAAAAAAGAAAGTCATACAGGTTTGGAATGATGTGTTATGTCATAAAAAGTGCACCTGTGATGACAATGTGTGCTGTGCTTCATAAAGAGAGCTGTGTTGTACCTGTGATGTCACAACGTTGGCTGCGTCATGAACAGAACTGCGTTGTATAGGAAAGCTTTGATGCAAGTTTAATGCATTGAATAGATTTAGATGATCTTTACTCGACACTTGGAGTATATGTGACCCTGGACCACAAAACCAGTCATAAGGGTCAATTTTTCGAAATTAAGATTTATGTATCATCTGGAAGCTGAATAAATACGCTTTCCATTGATGTAAGGTTTGTTAGGATAGGACGATATTTGGCCGAGATATAACTATTTGGAATCTGAGGGTGCCAAAAATCTAAATATTGAGAAAGTCACCTTTAAAGTTGTCCATCAGAGGCGCTGTAGCAGGCCGTTGCTAAGAAGAAACAGGTTTGTTTTGACGCTCTCTATTGACTTACCGCTGTGAATTCTAAGCTTACCAAACTTGAGTAATTCCCAAAAGGCGTTCAGCAGCGAGTGAAGTTTGTAGGCGTGTTTCCGGCCATTTTTGTTCGCGATATTGCTGCATCCACTCACAAAAATAAAGTTTTGATATATTTACGGTAGGAAAAATATCTTCATGGAACATGATCTTTACTTAATATCCTAATGATTTTTGGCATTAAAGCAAAATTGATCATTTTGACCCATACAATTGCTACAAATATACCGGTTTGTACCTGTGATGGCGTGGTGAGAGAAGGCCTCCACGTAGGTCAGGTAATTGTGGGGACAGTGTTTCTTCAGCCACTTACACACGTCCTGCTGGGTCCACAGCACCACTGGTTTGCATAAACTGGAGAGCGTTGGGCTGGTGTGATACACAGTGAAGGCTTCACCTGGCTGGATCTATAAGCAGAGAAACATCACCATTATAACTATAATCTTCTTGATCATAATTTCTACTACAATGAGGTGTATTGTACATATAGACATGTTTCATTCTAATCCTACTTGGTAGTGAGAATAAGGATTAAAGAAATAAAATCCGACACACAACATCACACAGTTTGAATAAATGCATGAGTGAATGTGAAAGCTGAGTCACGTCTCACTTTCGCTTTAATTATTTTTCTTAGTAGTGGGTCATTGTTCGCTTCTTTCTCGTCTGTGTTCCATTCATAAACAAAACTGTTTTCATTTCACACTCTCTCTCTCGGCTTATTTTATCAGCATGACTGAAATTGTTCTATCAAAGACTGTAGATATTGACAAGATGCCTCAGTTGTATTCCTATAAATGACGCTCTGGTGAAGGAAGACTTGCCAAGGTGCATGTTCATCCAAAATGACTTTGTAAATGTAGCAAAGTTGTCCATCTCCAAAATTAAAATAAACCGTAAAAAAAATCAAGTGGATAGATATAATGAGATAGACAGACATAAAGATTTGTCTTTATACCTTACGGGTGAAAGTGATAATTAAAACACGCGTCTGTGTAAACAATGCTCTTTTAATTATACACACGCATCATTCTGACTGCCACAATGACTTTAAAGGTCATCATCACACTTTTATGACTCTCTGCAGAGGACACTGAAGACGAGGAACTGCAATAAAAACTTTTACTACAGAAAATGAAGCGATGCTTATGTAAAACCATAATGTTTTATCTTACAGTGTGACTCACTCTACAGCTCGTTGTTTACTTTACTTCATTCCTTTGTAACTGCATCGTGAAAGCTACAATTTTGTGGGGACCTGTATGTTGTAATTCCTTGTGTGTCTTACTCCTGAGGCTGTTAAAGGTAACAAGTATATTTAAAAAAAACTTAGTAAATGGCTAATTTATTCCAAAATTCAATCGGAATGAAACATTGGGTCTTTGTATGGTGACATTTAATAATCATGAAAGTTTAACAAGTATTACAGATTTACAGTACTAACAGTATTACAGACCTGCCTGAAACGCCTCGTGTAACCACACCCCCACAAATCTACGTCAGTTGGTGGTATGATTTGACTAAGACCGCCCAAATGTATATGCACGTAACCTGATGTTCCAAATATGGTAAGAGGCGTTACATTTCTGTCACACGCTTGCAGTATTCGACCAATCACTACACACTGGTGAACTGGCCAATCATAGCACACCTCGCTTTTCAGAGCGATGAGCTTTGTAAAAAATCTGCGCGTTTCAGAGAGGCGGGGCAAAGAGGAGATACAAACATGCACGTATGTGGAAAATACAGCGTTTTTGAACCTTAAATCATGTATACACATTGCATTACATCTAAAACCAATGATAATATTCGTTTTTAGCCCCCTTTAAATAAAAAGAAGACCACTGAGACATTCATATTATTGATATATTTATATTAAAGGGACAGTTCACTCAAAAATTCTGTCATCTGTCACTTTGTTTGAACACAGAGAAAGATATTTGTAAGAATGCTTGTAACCAAACAGTTCTTGGCCACCATTGACTATCATAGAAAAAATGACAATAGTAGTCAAAAGTAGTCAAAAGACAGAACGGTTTGCTGTCCTACATTCTAAAAAATATCTTCTTTTGTGTTCAACAGTACAAAGAAATTTATAACACATTTTTTCCTACCATGTGAGTCAATGGTGGCCAAGAACTGTTTGGTTACAAGCATTCTTCCAAACATCGGAACAAAGAAATGTATACAGATTTGGCACAACTTGAGGGTGAGTAAATGATGACATCACATGTGCTCTATCATGAATCAAAAGTTTAAGATCACTTGACGAACATTTTTCTCATGATCTTAAATTTTTGTGAAAGTTTCAATGTTTGAAATGACTTTTGTAGATAAAAATATAATTGTGGCAACATATTAAATTATTTCATTTCAATTTTTATTAAATACTTGGACTAAATAAGGAATAAAAAGCAGCCAATAAGATTCCAGTATAGAAATTCCTCCAATGCAATGACAACTTTGAAAATACTCAAATATAACACAGAGAAACTGAATTTTAAACTCAACACACTACATTTACATACATATACTGTACAAGTCTTTTGATTGATTACACAAAAGTGTCCTGTGGTCATAATGTGATAGTCGTGTAATAGTCCCTTAATCTCTTGGTCAGAGGAGTGACATTTTGAGTTGTCATTTCCTACTCCTCTAGTCATATAGAAGCAACTGTAAAGACTTCCCTGCTTATGATGGGTTGTGTTGTACTGTTTTAGGAAATAAGGGCCCATTAAAAAAATATATGTACAAAACATTTTCGTAAACAAAGAGACAGCTGCTGTTAGCGGGTAGCAAATGAGGTGTCCATTGTTAAGAGCTGCAGGTCACACGCTCACAGCGTCTGACAGACATTAATCAGCTCCTGTAGACAGAAGTCCATTCTCATCTGGGAAACATACAGACATTTAGTCTGATAACAGACAGACAGAGAGCGAGAGAGACAACGATTTTGCACGACACAAACATCACTTTGTTTCACGCACATTTTGTTTCATATTGTTATCAAATGTGAGCGAGTCAGTGAGTGAAATCCATCATAAGGATGATGAATACTTGAGGGAGAGACTGAACAATATGATTTACCATGAAAACAGACACAGCTGTTAAATAAATTTGTCTCACAAGATTGTGTTAAACATAACATTCACTGAGCATTCATATGACGGAGTATAAGCTGAATAAGATAAAGAAAGGCTCATGTTCTGATAAGTAATATTCTTATTTCTTCTGGGAAATAGGAATGAGACAAAGGAGAAGAGGCAGAGAGCAAACAGGATCTGGTGTTAGATGCTTGTCATCCCTTTTGTCACCATCATCCTCTGCTCTCTCGCCTCCAACACTCGCTCTTTCTTTCCCAGCTATCCATCACTCTCTATCTCTACCAAACCAGCCTCTGGGCAATAAGCATCCACCCTTGAACCAGCGAGACCTGATTCTGTCTGGCCTGAAACGTACAGTCATTAATAATACACAGAGGATGGGGAGAGGGGCGGCCTGATCTGGTCTGGACAGCCATTTTGAATACATCAGTGTGATTAGATGAACAGCTGTGTCTTCCTATGCTAAAGGGAGGAAGAGGTAATCCTTTAAGGTCTAGAAGGTTGAGCATCTGTTGAGAATACTACTACATACATACTGTTTACTGTACATTATGCGCTGGGGAGTAACGAAATACATGTAACTTAGTTACGCATTTAAAATACAAAATTTGAGAGACTGTTTTTCATTACAGTTACTTTTAAATGGGTGGTTATCAAATTACAGTCCAAATCCAAAAAATGTATTTTAGATTACCGAAGTGATTACTTGGAATTTTATTGTCATTCATTTCATTTAAACATGAATATAAACTGTAACACAGGCAGTTAATGTAAACAATCTGTGATTCTCTGACTCTTACAATCTGCAAAAGCACCCTAAACTACTGTTATGCCCATAAGTTTCAAACCCCTTGCCCAATAGGCAAAATGTGAATAATTAAAAAAAAATAAAAGGTGTCCGGGTTCATTGAAATTTTATTGAAATTTTATTCAGTACTGTCCTGAATTATGGAATTCCAATCCTGCCAAAATTAAAAATAAATAAATACAAAAATAAATCCACGAAGAAATGTAAAAAAGCGAAAATAAATAAATAAATACAGAAACGTGGTCATACAAATCTGCCAAAAAACATGGTTTCTACACTTACACTATGATAAATCATGGTTGATTTCCTTATGGGCTCTTAAATCCTACTATAGTACTATAGTGCACTACAGTAAATATTACAGTAATATATAGTGTGCTGCAGTTTACTATAGTAAATGCTGTAATATACTATATTATTGTTTCATGTGGTCACACTCATCTCTTGCATGTCATTTTGTCAGAGCGCAAGATGTTACTATGGCCTTAGAGTTGGTCTGTGGCCTACAGCAGCACTCTGTGCTCGACTGCTATGTCTGAAGCTAGACATGCCCCCTCATTACCATATGGACACAGAAATGTAGAAATAAATAAATGTGAAAATAAATAAATGTGAAAATGTAAAAATGCGGAAATACATATATATATATATTAACATAAATGCATAAAAGAAATAAAAAATGTACAAATAAATAAATGTTTAAATAAAGAAATAAATAAAATACGTTTAAATATCATTTTTTTCATTCATTTTTAGACAATTAATTACTGTATTTATTTATTTATTTTCGCATTTTTTACATTTCTTCATGGATTTATTTATGTATTATATATCATTTTGAAACATTTTTAAATCATTTTTTATAGTATTATGTTGAATTATCAAACAAAAATAAAAGCATTGCTATAAAAAGTGAATTTTGTAAATAGTGATATAAAAAGAATAATAATTAATGTAAAAATAGGGAAAGAAAGGAGAATTGATCAGTTTTAGAATAATCACATCTGATATTACTTCATGAAAGCGAAAAAAAAGTGCAATGCGATGCATTCTGGGATACAGTATCACGTACATGTGCCCTGTTATATAATGTGGTCATGTTATGTAAACATAAAATTTGCAAATCTGCCAAGTGTATGAGCAGTACGGCAATATTTTGAATACAGTCAGATACATTTGATATAATCCAAACTAAAACCATAAAAATAAAAACAAAGTTTTTCAAACTGTAATGACAACAATACAAAAGAACAATATAGTCTGGATCATTTTCAGAGCCATTATATTTTAGCTGATAAACAATAAAACACTGAGAGACAATCAAAATTCATTAAAGTATAAAGAGCATGCACATGTAAAATATACGTTTGTGTAGATGCTAATATAGTTATATTTATAGACGGTTTTATCGAACGTATGTGCCTGGGTCTGTGTTTGATTATAATATAACAATTTATTTTATATTTAGTTTATATAAATATTTTATTGTATATGAATCATATTAACTTACATTAAACCACTCAACGGTTATAGATTTTTTGCCGAGGTCTATCGGAAGTTACGTTTGGGCCACATAACATTTGTTTATGTTGTTGTCTATACCTACTGTATCTTTCTTGGTGATGCATCATGGGATTGAATGCATTAAATATAAGGCTATTTCGCGATATGTGTAAATGAACTTTGTTGGGCAAAAATCTTCTAATATTTAATTCTAAATCTTATCTTAATATAAAAACAATCTATTCATCTCATACAAAACGAAAGTGTTTCTGAAGTGAAGTGTGTAATGAAACGCAGCTGAGCTCTTTCTCAGTTTATTGAGTTCTGCTGGCAGGATTAGCTCATGTCGTTTCACTTCATATTTTCTCAAGAGCCCTTCATCATGATGCTCTGAAGCTCTGCCATAAATTCTTAATCAGTGAGATTTATATGTGTAGATTATTCATCTATCATCATCATCCGAGTCTCGCTGGAGTTTTTCCCCTCAAAGCGTCTCAGACGGCTCCAAATTTCTTCTTCATCCTGATTTTCTGGAGCCTCTCCTGCTTTGCTAACTTCTTTCAACTGTCCTCTAACTCACCTTTATTCATTCAGTCAAATCCCTCGTTTCACTGATCCTACACTTTTGTTATTCTCTTCCTCATCTCATGTCCACTCATATCTGTCTCTCTCTCTCTCTCTTTGTGTCTGATCCTTCTTTTTGTCCTTTTTTATTCTCCATCTGGAATCATTTCCTCGTGTCACTGCGGTGCATCTCTGGTTCCCTTCACTGGAGCTGAATCGGGGATTAAACTTTAAGGCCTAGACGGGTGACATCTCTTTAAAATTCCAGCCGCCACACCCCCCCCCAGCTGCACGCTCTGTTCTGTACTCCGTTTTGCTTTTCAATCAGAATGAGTTAGTCGATTCAATATGTGTAAGCATACATGATGTTACAGTGACCTTGTTGTTTATCACTCCTTGACTCAAACGTGGTTTCGTCCAAGTAAATGGAAACGTTTACTTGCCTTTCTCAGTTTAATTCTGATGTGTTTAATTCTGTACAATATAATTCAAGTAACTTCTATTTTGTTTCATTTAGCTCCATTTAGTTAAATGCTGTGGCTGTCAAATGATCAGTCGCGATTAATCGCATCCAGAATAAAAGTTTGTGTTTACATAATATATGTCTCTGTACTGTGCATATAATTTTTTTATTTATAAACACATACAGGTATACATATTGAGGAAATATTTATTATTATAAATTAATATAATAATATTAAATATTAAATTATTATATTTATTTATAATTACCAATAATTGAAATTATATATAAATGCTTATTCATTTTTACAATCTTCTCAAATGTATGTTATTATAAACATAAATATTAATTTAAATTAATATGCACAGTACGCAGACGCATATTAGGAAAACACAAACTTTTATTCTAGATGTGATTAATCAAAAATTAATCGTTTGACAGCCCTATTAAATCCTGTTTCATTACACTCACTTCAGTTTAGAAAGATTCAATTCAAGATGGGTCAGTGTAGTTCAGTTCGGTTAAGTTCAATTTAGTTTGGTGCGGGCTTTGTTCCATTCAATTTATTTCAATCGGTCCAGTTAACTTCTATTCTAATTCGACTTGGTTCAATTCAAAACATTTTGCAGATTGAATCTCCAGATAAATTGATTTATAATCTGAATCTTTAGTTACAATCTAATTTCTTCTCCATCCCATCAATCTTTCCTTTATCATCTCTACGTTAACCTGTAATCTTTCAAGCTGTAATCCTGTTCCTGCAGACGGTCTCTTTTCCCACAATCCTTTGCTCAGGACAGCTTACAGGTATGAGAAGTCGACGATCCCTTCAGCCGGGGTGAGAACTGAATGACGCCGCTCTGCATTCGTTATGAAGCCCTGAACCGTCACCACAACATCTGTTCAGACATACACCGCCAAAAATCACCTCACATTTCACAAGCTTTTTTGGGGGGGGACAGGGGAAATGTTTTGTTGGAATTTGTTCATCATCGTAGATTGAGTGAGAATTGCAAACTGATCCTGAAAAGATTGAGCTATTTCGCCTAATTGAGACGAGCTGGCAAAGTTTGCTGACTTTTGGTAATCTGTGTGCTTTTCGAAATTGTTTTGTGCCATTGATGGGGTCGGTAACCTTGACGATAATGAGGAAACTAAACAAATCTGGAGGCCAATCTCCTCTGGCTGTCAACCTCAGGTAGCCCCATCAGAGCTGGGCTTTAATGAACTAAACCCACTGCATGCTAAACAATGCGCTGCCTGCTACTGTTCCCACAGTGTACTTGGTTTTTTTTCTGTCAATCTTGTATTTAATCTTTCGCAATTCTCTCTCAAATTCGCTCTCACAAAAAAATTATGAAAAATGTACTGGTCATTTTCTGCCAGTACATTCTCCGTTACTTTTACGGGTATTTCTGTCAGCACTAAAACACAATGCAGTGCCGAGCAAAATTTACATCACAAAAATAAATAAAAAATAATATTATTACAGTATTAATTATTACAGTGTATCTTTTCTCAGTACACATACACTACCGGTCAAAAGTTTTAGAACATTTGAGTAAAATGTTTCTCATTATCTTAAAAGTCTTGATCTTAAGGTGTACTGTATGCTTAAATGTCTGAAATTAGTTTCACAGAAAAAATATAACTGTGCAAATATAAACACCTTTTTCATTACAAGCTGTGTGAGATTAAGGAGGATCAGAAATGCAATATAATATGCATAACTATTTCTTCAGAGATGTATAAAGATCTTACATAATGAAGCGTTATGTTTTTATGACCTTAGAATGAGCTATTTCTATCTACATACATACTCCCCTTGCATGGAATTCACCATGTTGTTTCTACAGGAGCCCTAAACGGACAAACTGCTCTACAGAGCATGTTTCTTTGGCAAAGAAGCTAAAAAGTGCATCAAAATGGGAGGGGAGGAGTGAGCTGTTGGTTGCAATTCGCTAGATACCGCTAGAATCTACACACAGAACCTTTAAGAAAATTATCTTTGGATGATTTTAACTGAATAATGAAAAAAAGCAGCCAGAAAGAGCACAGAATAGAAGTAAATTGCATAAAGGTCCAGTGTATGAAATTTAGCGAGGTGAAACCCCAAGAAGCTGCTTGATAAAATGACAATAGAACATTTCTGTAAATTCTAGGCAAAATGATGCGCAGCTTGCGGCAGCACAAACGCCTCTTGTCGGTATTTACTAAAGACACGCAATGAAAATTACCACTGAAAAGGAATGTTTTTGCGACTGACCTTATTGCATATGCATTTGTAGGAGTTTCCTCTTCAGACGCAAACTTCATGGGAGGAGAGGATTTAAAGGAGTCATATGACGCGATTTTGTGTTTTCCTGTATCTTTGGTGTGTTACAAGTTGTTCATGCATATATTAGACACGTAAAATAGCAAGTCTCAAACCAAAAGATATGTTTTATTTAAAAGCGGAGACTCATCCAAACCTGCCTTAAACGCCTCGTTTCAACACGCCCCCACATTTCTACCTCAGTTCGTGAGAAGCGTTGAAGAACACCCGCCCAAAATGTATACACAAAGAAAGAAGGCGTGTCTATTTAGCCATCCAATATGACCCCTTTAAATGAATCACACAATGTGATTTACTAATGTTTGCGGCTGTGATTGTAATGGTACTTGTGGCTTTATTAAACGCCCCCCCAAAAAGCACGTCTTAAACCCCAAGCTAATTTGAGCTGCTCTTAGTAGATTGTGTTGGTCATTATGAGAAAGAGATATTGCGCCTGTGTTTTATAATGTGCGCCTTATTAATAATCACCTGCAGAAATGTCCACTCCCATTGCGCTTTCTGGAAATTGCGCTTTCTGGCTTTGTCTCAACATAATTCTTATAGTTTCCTTTGTGTTATTTCACAGTTTTCATGAGCTTACCGTTTTGTGAAAAAAATGTGTATAAAATATCGAACATGCATAGTCCTCAATACAAAAGTTGAAAGTTCGAACATAATGAACAGTGATGTGATGTGGCAACTGCAATTTTTTGTGAATTTTTTCAAGATGGAGATAATCACGCAAATAGTATCAAGTATTGTCGGTAATTCTAGGCGAGTTTGTCGGATTTACAATGTTAGTCATCTCCTAATTGTTATCAAATTTACAAAGCTATGGCTAGCCAACCAATACAGCCAAGACATCCAACGCCCATTATGACCAACAGTACAGACACTCTGCTACCTCCAGTGATAAAATCACCCTGTAAAAACGTTTACATCATTTATAGCGTCATTCATTTCCACACGTTGTCGGGTTGTTTTATCACCGGATTCACATCATGTAGTAGCATAAACACGCCCACAAAATTAACACTGAACGCAATTGACAAGGGGGTCCTGATCACCCTGTCAGGGTTTATTTTGCAATGCCGACTGGTTGACTGTGCATGATCCCCCATAACAAAGAAAAATGACAGATCTACTGTATAATATTTTAATTGTTTCAACAAGGCAGCAATAATATTAAACGGAGAAAATAGTCATGTTTTAGAGATATTAAAATCTCAGAGGCCAATCATGTCAGAGGCCAGGATCAGATTTTCCAAGTTTGCAATTAAAAGTCGACATTTTTGTCATTTTGATTTATTTCAATATTTCTCATCCCACAATTTGCTCTTACCGAACCACCATATCGTATCTTTTTGGCAAAAATATAATTAAGTCATATACTTAGCACTGGCAATTGTGAATTCAGTGCATTGGTATAATAAAGCCTCATTTTCATTTACATGCAAGCGATGTGTTACATGCAATGACAATGACAGGGACATCCTTCAATTACAGCGTAACTTCTAAAAATAATGTGTCTTACACATTCACAAGATGCAAAAAAAGAACAACAAGAACATCTTGTAGGTAATTAAATAAACTGTTCGCGGGATGGTCTTCATACGCCGTTCATTAGTCATGGTCTCGGTTGCCCTAATTATTTCTATCCTTGACAATCTTGCCAACAGCAAACTGACACCTTACTCACCTTGAACAAACCAAATGTTAACCCTAATCATTCCTTCACCAGTTCTCAGCCAAATGCAATAAATGAATGTTATCTTTACCATGAGTCCCATCAGCAAAACTAATTTTCATGCCAGTTCTGGCCCTGTGAGATAAGCCTGGCTGGAATAAGGCACAATGCCGCATATTCCACGGGACATCATTTTGTCACGCTAATTGGAGTCCATCCACATCCAAGTTTAATCTCTAATATGATCTTGTTATAGTGCTACGATGGATTGAAGACTAACAAATATTCCCCATTATTGTTGTAATTTAATTGGAAATTGGGCTATTGGGACAGCAAATTTGATAACAGGCCTGGCTGATGCATGGGAGATATTTTTACAGGGTAGCTTCTGCAATACAGTTACATCACATCCTGTGTACAATGATACAAGATTATGTATTGCATTGCAACAGTTTATGTTATACTAAGGCGGATGACATCAAAGTACCGCGAGAGAGATTTGAAAGCAAACTTTTTATGGTCTTTCTAATCGCTCTCGCGGTACTTTGATGTCATCCGCCTTCGAAGTCGACCAAGCCTATTAACTTGCCAACAACAGTAGACATAGACAAAGTTTGACAAAAGACAATCAGAACATGAGGGCTAACATACACAGGAAAATTCAAGTAAACTACAAAACTAATCTTTAAAATGAAAGACACAACGAAACACAAAACAGAAACTTTACAACTGCAAGTATGATGTTAAGTTCACTTAAAGAAAACTTCACTTAGTTCACTTACAATACAAGAAAATACTAAACTAGTATTTTACTGACAGCGTACTTCATTTTTAACTTTAAAAAGTTGTTCTGTACAGTACGCTAATATAGCTGCAGTACAGTACATACAAAAATCTGTTGTGAAATAGTTGTGTAGGCGTGCTCAAAGTTTACTGCTGTAACACTTAAAATATACTTAAAAGTACACTTTTACAAACTAAAAAGTAGCGTAAAGCCTACTTAATACTAGTTAAAGATTCTTTAACTTCTCTGGTATAATGTTTATTAAATAAAAAAATTATAGATGTTCTTCCAGTGCATCCCAGTGTTTTCAATAGCCACAAGTCTAACAGGTTCTTAAGACAGAAATCATTTAGACAGCAATCTGCTTCAAACAGTATGCTTTTGTTCCTATAATTTACATATTCATAAATATCTACATACCGTTTCGCTAATAGCAGTAAGTGACAGAAAGACCGTACTGTACTGTATTTTAACTGTGAGCAGAGTGCAGCTAAAGTGCTTCAACCAGAGGAAAGGATTCATAATTTATCAGCTTAAATATATCGACCTGATTTTAATAT
The DNA here is from genome assembly GCF_024868665.1 of Triplophysa rosa. Classification (NCBI taxonomy): domain Eukaryota; kingdom Metazoa; phylum Chordata; class Actinopteri; order Cypriniformes; family Nemacheilidae; genus Triplophysa; species Triplophysa rosa. The sequence goes on from NC_079910.1 coordinate 16,639,782, forward strand.
CGGGCCGATACCGATAACACTACAAATGGGCATTTATCGGCCGATACCCAATATGACCGAGAATATAACACGTATCATAGATATAATTGACTTTTTTATGTTAATACACGATTCCAGCTTATACATTAAGACAAAACATTACTCTTATATTGTTCTCGTTTGCTTTACCATCCTAACCGGCCCGACACAGCAACACGGCAAAATGTGGCTGTTTTGTAAACCTGCTTAAAAAACCACCTTATTCCAATTCAGTTTGGTGATGTCAGTGTCACATGAATTAAACGCTTCACCTTTAGCTGAAAATGCCTGAAGGAGGACAGGATAAATCCGTGACAAAGTTAACATTTGTAGACCAATGGACAGAGGCCGGATCTGAAAGCTCACACTGTTTGTAATTCAAGTGGAAATAACCCTTTTAAGGTTTGGCCTTTATTCTAGTTGTTATAACCTTGAATTTTGCCAGTTAGCACTGTGTGTGCGCGCGTTTGTCTGTATGAACACACGCCAGTGACCTTCTCCTATTTACACACACACAGGCACACATTTTGAGCCCATCTGAGCCAATCCTGAGACCAGGAGACGGGCATAAAATCCATTCTATTTAAAGAGCTTCTCCCAACACCAGACAGCTCCATTTACGCACACACATCTCCACGCTGTTCTCTGTCAACCAGAACAAAGATATTTAACATTATAAAAATAAATAAATCATGCACCCCTGTCAGCCATTCCGCTAAGCCTTTGTTTTAAAATGACACATTACAAAATGATATTTCCTAAGCCGCTCCATTCAGATCAATTATTCACGACATGACAGGCAGAGCATAAAGAACACACTAATCAAATTTACTCATTAAAATCATAGCGTCCTGAAGAGGTGACAGTGTTTTATTAAGAAACTCATTACGGCTCTCAAGGTTGGCGTAAAAAACGGGAATCACTTTCTGTGTATGCCTCTCATTTGTGTGGGCTAATACAAAGCCATGAGACTTTAGATCAAGCATAGCTTAATTCTTGAGTAATGGCACAGATAATGAGGAGCTTTAATATCTCAACATCACATTTCCTATCGCTGCAGGTGAAATACGAGTCTGATATGACAGTTCAAGTGCGCAGGGAGAAAGAAAGCTAGCATTGACGGATAGTTCAGATGAGAAGGGAACCGGTCATGACCGGATACAGACTATCATAGTGCCAATGCAGTAAACAAACAAATCTTGATATGAAAATGCAAAGAAAGGAATAATTTAGAAAGAATGTTAAAGATCCAATCCGTAAGATTTTTGGGTCATAATGGGAAATATGAAAATATGGGCCCTATTTGAACGATCTAAGCACAGTGCAGGTGCACTCAGGGCGTGTCCGAATCCACTTTTACTAGCTTAACGACAGGAAAGCGGTCGGCGCGCCCGGGCGCATGGTCAAAATGGGTTGTCCCGATTCTCTTAATGAGTCATGGGTGTTTTTTTGGGAGTAACGTGCAGTAAACCAATCAGTGTCTCATCTCTCATTCCTTTTAAGAGCCAGTTGCGCTCGCGCCACGGCGGATTCGCTATTTACAAGAGCAAAGACTGGACGCTTCTCCAGAGGGGAAATGCATCTGCTCATGCGTGAGGTTAAAGCGTGCGAGCAGACCATCTACAGGACAAGCCGGATTTTTATCTTACATTGTAATCCATTTATTTTTTATATTTGGCATGTTTGTGTGCTGCTGCGCTTCCCTCTGTGTAATAAGTAAAGTGAAAGTGCGTTGTGGACCCACCTAGAGGCGCATTTTCTACTAACTCGCTCTTTAAATAAGCAAAAAAATATTGCGCCATTGACTTTAGACTTTAGACCAGGTTTGCGTTGGTCTATGGCGCAGTCTATTTTCAGTTCCTCAAAATAGCAACGCGCCAACAATGCGCCTGAAAACACCTCTTTTTTAGACCAACACGCCAATGGGCGCACAAATGAGCGCAAATGCATTTGCTATTTGAACATCGCAGTGCAGGACGGGAAAATGAGAACAGCGTCGGGCTGAAACTAGCAAAAACACTTGCGCTGCGTCTTGCGCCGCGTTGCGCGGGGTGTACGATAGGACCCTATGACTTCAACTTACGTTAAAATGTGAAGTTACTTGCAATTTAATGGTTACGTTAAAGGCCCAGTGACTGAGATTTAGCAGCATCTAGCAGTCGGGTTTGTGAATTGCAACCATCTGCCACTGCTCACCCAATAAGATGTCATGTTTTCACTTATGTATTTACGAAACGCGCTCTGTAGAGCAGTTTGTCCATTTAGGGCTACTGTAGAAACAACATGACAAAATATTGCATTTCTGTCAATTCATACTCCAAAAAATTAAACACTGGACCTTTAACTCGACTCTGGTTATGTACCTGTATTTCTTCAGTGCCGGGCTGCTGTAGCAGTTTGACAGCTCTTCTCATCACCCTCTGCCCGTGCCTGTCGTGCCAGGTAAGGTTGCCCCCGGCCTTCCGGGGCAGCTGGTAGTTAAGCTCCTCCACTGAGACCGTGTGCTCCAGCGCAGCCCTACAGAAACTGAAGCTGGACGCAGCTGTGAGGGATGGAGAGAGAGAGAGAGAGAGAGAGAGAGAGAGAGAGAGAGAATGTTTATATTTAATTTTCTTGTGCTTTGGCAATGTAAAATTTGTTTTATCATGCCAAATAAAGCTTCTTTGAATCTTGAGAGAGAGAGAGAGAGAGAGAGAACAAATTCAAAATCATAAAGTATCTTTAAGGCTTCTAAAGGCCGTCATTACAACATAAATTCATTGGTTTTGTCAAAGGGTCTGTCATTGTGCCATAACATATTCAACCATAACTGTTTTCAGAATGTCAGAGTCACTGTGATACATTTATTTTACCATTAACATTCACAGGGTGGTTTTCTAATACTCTGCTATAGACAAATTGTGGGGGGAAAACACACACATGACAAGTGAACCTTATAGTTAATACTGCAGACACATTTTATTAGTAAAATTGTCCGATATAGTGGTGACGAGCCTGATCAACTTTTTACTTGTGCTTTGAATCTCAAAGACAGAAGCACATGCATAATGTCTTCTTCAGAGATGCCCTTGAGAGTCCAAGCTGACCTTTAACCCCAGACAGTGACAGGTTGTGTCAGGTTGAGGAGAAGACCAGGAAGCTGGTCATGAAAATGTAAATGTGTGCACTTCATTATGTCGGCATCTGTGTGATGATGCAACAGCACAATTATCATATCCTTCATGCATACTAGATGTCTTCTTTGACCCGAATAGCCCCTAACGTTTAGTTAAAGTTTGTGTTTCATATGCTTACTGAGACTTCTCCCGATACTTCACTGCCTAGTATTTGTAAATCTTGTATGAGAAACAACATGCCTACAATATGCAACAATACATGTCACATGACCTTGTGTTAAAAAAACAAGTAATGTCTTTATTGGTTTGAAACCCGATATAAAAAAAACGTAATTCTGCATTTTCATGCTAAATCTGTCAGGATACGCAGTGGAGAAGAACCCAGATGCAGGCAGCGGCAATGACGGGGTTAACAAATACTTTAATAGACAAGACAACAAAAACAACAAGCCACAATGGGGGAAAAACGGGACACGATTAACCTACAGAACTCAAAGAAAACACTTCCCTCGAGGGGGAAAAATAAATAATAATACAAAAAAACTCGACACAACGTCGAAAACGAGACAAGGTAATTTAAATTATGAGACAAGGCAAAAGGAACACGAACATAACACGAGGACTATACAGACAGGTAAGCACAAAGGTAATCTCCTTGGCAGGCACGAGAAACACAGGAATCACGACGAAGGCATGCAAACTCACAGCACAAGAACAATGTACAAGGTACGGGGTACAACGGACGAGCAACAAGAAAATGAAACATGAGGAAAGACAAACGAAGGATAATTGACCAGAGCAGGTGGGAAACATTAGACATGTCAGGGAAGCAATACATGAAATGAGAGGGGCGGGGCCAATGACAAGACACGAGAAAGCACATGAGATGTAAAAACGTAAACAACCCATGGCTTTCTCACATAAAACCTAAGGGCTCTGTCCCGATCCTGCCACACGACTAGAAATACAGAAACAAGAAGGCAGGACCGTGACAAAATCTGTGTAATAGTTTAGAACCACTTCACAATAAGATTCAATATCTTACAATCTGTTAAAGCATTTGGTGTCGTGAACTAACAATGAGAAACATGTTTTTTTCACAGAATTTGTTCATCTTACTTCATCGTTTGTTCATAGTTAATTCATTACTTGGTGTTCATAGATAAATCAAGTTTATGTCACGGTCAGGGCGTGGAAGAAGAACCCAAGCGCAGGCAACGGCAGTGAAGGGGTTAACACAAGACTTTAATAATAAATAATAAACAAAACACAAAACAAGGACCCGCGTGGGGGTAAACATAACAAAACAAGAACAAGATTAACTAAACTGACAAGACTAAACTAATGACACAACGAATAGGAACACTACAAACTAGACTAACTAACCAACTAACAAGACAAGACAAGACAAGACAAGACAAGACAAGACAAGACAAGACAAGACAAGACAAGACAAGACAAGACAAGACAAGACCTCACCCACACGACACAGTGCAACATAACAGAACAATGATCCGACACCAGACAGAGAACACAGGGGCATTAAATAAAGGGACAAATCAAAGGGGAACAGGTGTGGGGCATGAACTAATAAACAACCAATAACGAGAGATACAAAAGGGCGGGAACACAGACAAAGACCGGAGAGAGTATCGAAGGCCGACAGGGTCAAAATGACTCTCTCCACACATAACAAGGGATCCTGCCGTGATTCTACCACAAGATCAAGAAAGACATGACACGACGAGCCAGAATCACGACAGTTTATTTGTACAGTTTATACTACCCTTGAAATAAATTATAATAGGTAATCTGTGTGCGGAACAATCAAATGAGTCAAGAGGGAGATTAAAATGACAGCTGATAATATTTATGGTTCATTCGCCTTAGTGGAAAAGCCTCAAACAATATTTCTGGCAACTTTGCTCATTTAGCTTATATCATATGTTGTATTCTCTACACGTGTTTACATTTCCGTTAGTTTTTAATTTTTTTTATAAATTAATCCATTTTCCTTTAAGAAACATTGGCTACCCATAAATAAATTACACAAAAGCATACTTCTAAGCCTAACTATATTTGCCCTATACACTTGTGCTCAATGTTTTGAGTGAGATAAACTAAGTATACTTCGGTTCTAGGTGTGATTACATTTTTGATTGAGTTGCCGTTTTACATAGTTTTGATATTAACTTATTATATAAAATATACCTAATAAATACATCACAGAAAGTGTATAAGGATTATAATGCAGGCATAGGCTAATGCCTTTTACAAAGTTATAACAAATCTTATATTTAGCAATACAGAACAAAATATATTTATAATATATAAATAATATTTATATAATTAAAACTAAGAAACCAGAAATCAAAACATTTTTCAACGAATTTAGATAAACAAAACAAAAATCTGACCCACACCTCACACAAATAACGCGAAATGTGAATTGGGCATTACAGTCTTGATCTGCTTTATTTAATCTTCCAGCATTAAAAAAGAACCAGATCATTATAGTTCAAGATCATTAAGGTCATTAGTCTTTATTTCCTCTTTCCCTCATTCCTTATTCCCTGTTTCTCTCTCTCTCTCTCTCTCTCTCTCTCTCTCCACCAGTTGGCTTTCTTACGTAAGCCCTTTGCCAGCATAGCTAATGTGATTAGTGCTACAAAGAGCACTTGGCAAGTACAAAATATTTAATGAAGGGTAAGAGATGATACCAGCACATACGAGATTATAAAACGAGAGCAAAAGCATTCAAGAGAGAGCGACACCACAATAGGGGGGGTAAAGAAAAACTGTAAATAATACATTAAACACCATTCACAAAACTCACTAAGGACTAAGGTAGCCCTACATAACTCTAAAAAAAAGTTTTCTTTGTCTGGTTAAGCCGGTCTCTAAGCTCTTTGCACAGAATCCCTCACTATCTCACGACACAAACAGCCAGCGGTCATTGTGTTTCCAACAGTGCTTGAGTCGCCACTACGCCAGTGTTAACTGAAGTACTGTTAAAGCGGCTGTGGGACAACAGAATCTCTGGCTAGAAGATGCTGACAGCTAAAATAAAAGTGTCTCCATCTATCAAAACCCATCCCAAAGGGCAGGTCAAGTTCATGGTGTAATGGTGGGGTGATGGGAAAGAGGGAGCGAGAAGCGTGTGAGAGAGGAGCGGTTTGTCAGGGAGCAGTGGTGCGTTTCCTGTTTCTGCTTGCTCGCTGTTCTCTCTCTCTCTTGGTCAGAACAAAAAACTGAAGTCACAGGCGTATTACACTCTTAAAAATAAAAGGTGCTTCAAAAGGTTCTTCGATGCCATAGAAGAACCTTTAACACCTGAAGAACCTTTCTGTTTCACAAAAGGTTCTTTGTGGCGAAAAAAGGTTTAGATTATAAAAAAGTAAGAAAGAGATGGCTGAGACCTTTGGCTGAATGGTTCTTTGTTGAACCAATAATGTTTTTTCTATGGCATTGCTGTGAAGAACCTTTTAAGCACCTTCATTTTTAGGAGTGTACTGTCAATCTGTGGGTTGGTTGGGGGGGGTTACAGAAAGAACTGTGCAACTGAGCTGAAAAAGAGAAAAGTTCCATCACTCCAAAAAGGGGTGTGGTTAAAAATGCTATGTTCTATTATATTATGCCTGTCAGTCATCTACAGGAGGAGTCATCATGTTTTCTTCTGCCTACATGGGCATGCTGCTAAACTATCAATGCAATGGAGTGCCTCAGAGTTGACGTATTTTTGTATGCAAACCCCAGAAGCGAGTTAGCATTTTAGGACTTCCGGTTCCATCGCCCCAAAGTCTATGAGTTTTTTTAATGGGTTTTTGGTAAATTGTCTGAAATAATTAATCTACGACATAAAACATACGACATAAAACACACCAGTTATAACCCGCTTGTGATTTTTTAAAGCTTTATTGCGTCTTTAAAACGGCGGTTGCTAACAAGTCGCTAAAAGCGACTACTTCCTTTGGCGGGGAAGTTAGACGTCATCACGCATATAAAGCTCACAAATAATGCAACATGGGCACAAATTTCTTAAAACATTGTTGGGGATTCATTCACGGAGTAATACTGATTACTTACCAGAGAACACGTTTTTAATAAAGTTTGATAAAGTTGTCGGAGGCTTGATGGCGGTGACGTTGATATCGAGCGATTGTAGTGTAGTCTCTGTTTGTTAGCTTTTTACTTCTGCCGGTTGTATTTAGGCTTCAAAAATAGCAAATATTGTGTTGGCTTGTAAAGATTATCTTGATAGACAAAACATGTAAACAACATGAACATTTGTTAATCACAGATCTTATTTTCTGCCAGCTTCCAAAAGTCTATGGGAAAAATGCATTCCGGGTTGACCTACAAAAATACGTCATCTCTGAGGTACTGGATAATGCATGTAATATAACGATGTTACAGATGAACTGTATATAAATGTGACAGTAATACATTTTTTTACATTTATCTCAGTGTAGTGCAATTTCACTCTTCACCAAAGATTTCTGGTAGTAAATAATGGCTTAAAATGTCTTGGAGAAGATATTTTGAGAAATGTCTCAGTGGTTTTGTTCACACAATGGAAGTCAATGACTTGTTTGGTTGCCAACATTCTTCTAAATATCTTGTTTTCTGCTAAGGAAAGAAAGTCATACAGATTTGGAGTGACATGATGGTGAATAAATGATGGCGTGTATATTAGGGCGTCTAAAGTAAATAATAGTATGTTGGTCTCATTGGGTTGAGACCTTAGCCACAAATGATATACCCAAGTCCTTCAGTATGTAGACAAAGGGCATTTTTAACACCACTGTCAAGAATGGGGGGTGGATGGGATGCTGAGAGACACGAGAGGTCAAATAAAAGATGTTCTTTTCTTGAATATTTTCATTAAATATTCTGGTGGGGAGATTTATAAAGCTGATTTATAAAGCTCTTTGAGTGCTGATGCAAGGCACTAAACCGCTTAGATACATGTAACAGAAGACAGAGAGAGAGAGAGAAACAGAATCTTAAGGTAAATGTCTTCAACCCTGAAAGAGTCACTCTCCTGCCCCATGTGATTGATGGAAAGGCTTAGATGTTCTTGTGCCTCCTCGGACAAAAAATTTAATCATGAAAGTTTCCAAACTTCCTTTGACATTTTGCTGCTTTTTTTAGACAGCCATTAGTAAGCAATTATCCTGCAGTTTGGTGCGGTTTTATGGGAAGGTCATTCCAAGTCAAAGCCTGCAGTAGATTAGCAAGCACTTTTGGACAAAACCTTAATCCCTCTTTAAGAAATGACTGTTCCCTTATGCACTCTCCAAGAGTCCTTCACCTGTCAAACAGCATCTTTATGTCGACAAAACAAAACATCCTTTAATGTACTCAAACACTGGACTTTAATTACCCAAATCTTACCCCCAAAACGGAACTTTTTCATTTAAAACAAAAGTCATCAAATTTATAAATAGTAATATGGGAATTATGTAATAGGTAAATTAAATAACTAAGTAACAAGTAAAAACATATCTTTCATAATTAACTGTTTTAAAAGAGTATTGAGTAACAGTACAGTAAATACAGGTTATTTATTGGCTGATTTTTCTTCATTGTCTGGTTCAAACCATCCATTAAAAACATGCAATATAAAATAAAATTTATATTAACCTACAAACCTATTTTCAAAGCGAGTCCATGAGCAACAAATTAAGTCAAATGTGTTGATATTTTTAAATGGTAATGTGTATTATATTAAAAATGTACCATAACATTATGGCAACACTTTTATGTAGCATTGGACATTTCTTTACACTAAATCCTATACAACAGCACATGAATATGGTAACAAGTAAAAACGTTTCTATTAATCACCCTTGTCTTCAACATTTGCTTCCTTCTATCATATTTAAGCTTAACTTATTAAATAAACATATGCAACAGAGTACACACCCACTGATTTCAATGTCAAAGACATGTACCATATCTCAAAACATGTCTGCCAGCAAGAGGGTGTCCAATCCGTGGCTATGGAGTATTTACCAAGGGGAAGTCATCTAGGCAGTATTTTCAAGCAGAAATGAACCATGAAATTATTCCATCTTGACCAAGCGTCTAGTGGGAAGTTCAATCATGTCGAGAAAAATACCGTGAAGATATAAAGTTGTTCGAAAAGAATATGTTGTCTGGATCCGTCCATACATACTGGCTTTGGTACTAGCTGGTGGGGTGAATAGTCCAATTTCTTGTTCATTTATTGAATTTATTTTTGGCTTGAAGACCTCACAAGGAAACAGTTAAAGCAGGGACATTGAGGTGCGACATGGGCTTATCTGTGTTGGCGAGACGCCTAACAAATTACAAGTTAAACTGTAAATGGTGATTCAGATTCGGTCACTTCTGACTTGATGTAACATCTGTTTGGGACAGTAGTACATGTAGTAGTTTAGTAGACGATTTTCAGTAGCACTTGTTATTTTTGAGAGTAATATATGTCGGCTGGTCAATGATTGGACTGTGGGGGTCACTGGTTGTGTCCGCCGAGACAGCTTCTGGGCCCTATCGTACACCCGGCGCAATATGGTGCCAGGCGCAACGCGAGTGTATTTTGCTAGTTTCAGCCTGACGCGGTTATCATTTTCACACCACGTTATTTAAATGCACTTGCGCTCATTTGTGCGTCCATGGGCTTGCTGGTCTAAAAACGAGGTGTGTTCAGGCGCACTGCTGGCGCGTTGCTATTTTGAAGCAACTGAAATAGACTGCGCTATTGATCGACTGAGCTATTGATCGACTGAAACCTGGTCTAAAGTCAATGGCACAATATTTTTTTGTTATTTAAAGAGCGCGTTAGTAATATGCACCTATAGGCAGGTGCACAACGCGCATACATTCTGCTTATGACACACACAGGGACGCGCAGCAGCACACAAACATTTTTAAATATGAACAATTAAAGGATTCAAACGTAAAGGATCATTATTGTGTGCATAAATATAAATATCCGGCTTGTCTCGTGCGTGAGATCCATTTCCCTCTGGAGAAGCATTCAGTCTTAGCTCTTGCAAACGCCGCCATGTAAATAACAAATGCGTCATGGTGCAAGCGCATTTGGCTTTTAGATGGAATGGGAGAGGAGACTCTTATTGGTTTATTTCCCGTTCCGCCCAAGACTCATTACGAGAATAGGTACAACCCTTCTTTTCAGCCGTTAACTAGCAAAAGTGGATTCAGAAACACCCACCTGCGCCATGCGCTTTATACCATGCGCTTAGATCGTTAAAATAGGGCCCTCTATATCTAAAAAGCAGAACAATAAACCAACTGATACCAGCATATTTTTGAGTTTTTACAATCAAACACATACACTTGAGGGTTGGTCTGTACATTATGTCATTTACTGTCCTGTGTTGCTAAAAAGAATCTAAAATCTCCTCACAGTGCAAACTGGCAGCCTGGCAATTCAGCCCGGAGCAAAGGGAGATTGACTGAGGAGGAGAATGAGGAATAACAGGAGACATCCCGCTGAAGATACTCCATACTCCATACACAGATCCAGTTAAACAGGGAAAACACGCAACAGACACTTTTCCATATACTCCTCATTGAACATCCTTACTTTTGAATACATGATGGAAGTTAAATTACTTTGTAGTAAAGTGTTAGTGATCTTTTGCTGGTCAAATTCCGCAATTATGCATTGCGTCACTGTTAATATTTTTTTCATTTGTAACTTGCTTTAGGTAAAAGCATTTGCTTAAGTGAATGAATATTATGTAAATGTATGGGTTTATCATCACTCAACCACCATAGAGGTCAGCGTGATAAACTCTGACTTGAGTAAGACCAGCAAATCAGATCTGTATTGCTCTAATGTGACGTACTGTATGAATAATTCATGCACATTACTGCATGTTTGACGTATCATCTGAAAGCTATACATTATCATGTCTTACATAGGAAAAACCTATTACAGAGAGCTAATGTGCTTTCCTGAGGGTTTAGTTGAAGTCTACCTGTTTCAGGGCTGAAAAGAGATACTTAAAATCTTTCAAAATCTTTAATGGTTCCAAAAAAATGGATTTATGTTTGATTTTATTAATAATATTATACATATTATTATTATTATTTACTCAACATACTCATTTTAGCTACATTAACACGTAAGGTGAATAAAACCAATTCATGTTTAGCATTTAACGTTTCAGTTAAAATTGTAAAATAAACTTGTTATCGCCAATGACATTTTTGTGTCTTAATATTACTTCAATGCATTGTACAATAGGATGCATATGTTAATAAATAAGTATTTTTACTCCCAAAATATGTGTTCAAGTTACCGTTCTCAGATACCTGCATATGCTGGTCATTTTATTTTCATAAACTGTGTTTATGTTCAAGCATGAACAAGGTTTGTCTTAGTTTGAATAAACACTAATGATGGTGACTGGTAAATTATACTTCATAAAAGATATATTAATAGAGCATTAGAAATAACAGAACGGTGAACACAACTAAACTTTATTAATTACCAACAACTAGTCTTTATAAGTCTTCAGTTGCAAGAACCTATGGCCATGCCTCTCACACACTGTACAAACAGCCCATTTAAGACAACACATTTATCTTATTAAAATGACAAACGTGATTATTAAATTTTAATCTTTTATTTAATTTGATGTAAAATGTATTTGGGCCAATTACATTTATTTTAAAAAGGTCATTGAACAAAACAAATGTATGTTGAAGGACAGAAACTACTGAAGCAAGACTTTTTTGAATACTAAATGAAAAGCTGTCAGATTCCAATTTGGAGCACAAAATGCATAAATCAAACAATATAACAAACAAAAGCTTAGTAACTGCCAAAGCATAAACAGAACAGGCATCTGCCAAGTTAGGATGACCTTGCACTGAAACTTTTCTCGCAGCTTTATTTATTCAGCATTTTCCGCATAATCAGCATATTCAAATACAAATCCTTTATATATTCACTTTTAAGATCAAGCTGTCCTTTCATTTACTCATTATACTTATATATTACATAATGTCCTGACCTCTGTTTCACACGGTGAAAATGTCTCCAGGAGCCAACAGAACTGTACATAATAAAAACTGATCTACATATCTTCTCCTAGGCAGCAATGAGATTAAATAGAGAACAAATTGAGCTCTTGCTTAAAAAAAGATTACCAGATTTTACATATAGCAACCAAACACAGTAAAAGTGAATAAAAATAACATACAGAATTAAACAAAACTGTCCAAGAAATCAAACAAATGAAATATTACCATGAACTACTGCATAACAGCCATGGAACAAATGCTGAGCCATTGAACATTAGTAATAGATCAATTGATGCCACTAAGTTTAAAGGTCCGGTTGAACCTTTAAGTTTCTGCCAATTTCATATTCATTTTAAAATGGCATGTTAATGTTGCTTTTACACGATTGTATCTTATTTGTGTTAATCATTGTTTTCAGCCTGTTATTTGCAACCCTATCACATCACACAAATATACCCAGCATCTGAGAAGCACTGTTCTGTTTCATTACATATCTGGGCTTGAATTTTCCAACAAACCAAACTAAACAATCAAAGTCTCATCAAAATCGTCCCCAAAACCAACATTTTCCTTGAGGACAAACATCAGAGTAGCTATATTTAGTTCAGCACAATAAACCTCCCTGAAAACAAACTGAAAGCTGAAAAACCTGAAAAAAGACTAAACAAAAGCCAACAAACACATACCTATAGCCACAGTAAACAAAATGATATATACCTATAATGAAACTCTATATGGCGCCCTGCATGCAGGAACATGGCTGGACTGAACTATCATTACTCTTTGTCTCTTCATGGGCTTAACACTGCCTCCTGTCACCCCAAATCAGCCGCTGGAGTCAACCAGCCCTGCCCGGGCACCAGTGAGGCCAGAAGACGCGCGGCGAGACACCATCCAGAACACAGAGAACACTGAACACGAGTTTATAGTGAAATGATGTCCTCCAACAAATAAACAGAAACATAAAAGCCACTAACAGATCAATAAAGTAAACCTCTGGTGTCAAATGTACTCAACACACCATATTCAATGCTGTATTGACTGTATTTGGGAAACGTGTGTGTGTGTGTGTGCGTGCGTGCGTGCGTGTGTGTGTGTGTGTGTGTGTGTGTGTGTGCGTGCGTGCGTGCGTGCGTGCGTGCGTGTGTGTGTGTGTCCTCATAAGAATCCATAAATACCCACAATCATGCAATACAAAAAATAACTAAATATCATCCAAATATAAGATCAAATAGTGTTTAAAGAATTTCTCTAAAGAAAGAAAGAAAGAGCCAACGAACAAAAAAAGAAAGAAAGAAAGAAAGAAAGAAAGAAAGAAAGAAAGAAAGAAAGAAAGAAAGAAAGAAAGAAAGAAAGAAAGAAAGAAAGAAAGAAAAACAGTGGAAATGCTGTCAGAACGAACAAATGAAGAAACAAACGAAATAACGAACGAAAGAAAGAACTAACAAACAAACAAAATAAATAAAGAAAGAAAGACAGTCGAAATGCTGGCAGAACGAACAAATGAAAGAAAGAAAGAAAGAAAGAAAGAAAGAAAGAAAGAAAGAAAGAAAGAAAGAAAGAAAGAAAGAAAGAAAGAAAGAAAGAAAGAAAGAAAGAAAGAAAGAAAGAAAGAAAGAAAGAAAGAAAGAAAGAAAGAAAGAAAGAAAGAAAGAAAGAAAGAAAGAAATGCTGGCAGAACGAACAAATGAAAAAACGAACGAAAGAAAGAACTAACAAACGAACAAAATAAATAAATAAATAAATAAGAAAGAAAGAAAGAAAGAAAGAAAGAAAGAAAGAAAGAAAGAAAGAAAGAAAGAAAGAAAGAAAGACAGTCGAAATGCTGGCAGAACGAACAAATTAAAGAAAGAAAGGAAGGAAGGAAGGAAGGAAGGAAGGAAGGAAGGAAGGAAGGAAGGAAGGAAGGAAGGAAGGAAGGAAGGAAAGAAAGACAAACAAACAAACAAACGAAAAAACAAAAGTCAGAAAGACAGAAAAAAAGAAAGATTGAAAGAACAAATAAACAAACAAAAGAATGAAAAGTGTTTGAAAGAATGAAAGCAAGAACGAACGAACAACAGAAAGACAGTCAGAAATACAGTTAGAACGACAGAAAGAAAGGACCAACGAAAGAAAGAAAGATAGACAGTAGAAATGCAGTCAGAACAAACAAATGAATTGACAAACGAAAGAAAGAACCAACGAACGAACAAACAAAATAAAGAAAGGAAGAAAGAAAAAAGAAAGGAAGAAAAAAGGAAGAAAGAAAGGACAGACACAACTCAAGACCGCCGCCGGTGAGAGCGTGAGTTTCAATGTGAGCTGGCGGCGAGCAGCGTGTTGGACGGTGTGGACGTAGAGGGGAGTTGAAGTCAAGTCAACTCTATAGTAATGAGCTATAACGTGGTTCCGACCACATTAGTTCCCGCGCAAAATGGAAGAGAGGTTAAACATTGCTGTGACGGGTTTCCTAATCATTTATGTTCTCTTCACCATGAACACAAAAGCCACATAAATGGATTTTCTTAGTTTTGTCAAACATATCAAACATGTAACTATAATTGTTAAGTAATTTCAATCGATTCATTTCTTACTTTTATTTTAAAATATTTCGTGAGGATAATTATACCCCACTTCTGGTCAGTCTGCACAAGATCAACATGTCTGTTTGCTTTGCGGCCCTTTTAAAATAGAGTTAACAAAACCACGCATTCGATCATCAGAGCGTCCACGAATCTTTCTACTACAACGTTGTTGGCAGGGCGGACAAAGCGAATCGATCTGAACGCACAGTAATGAACAGCACAGCTCAGCAAACACACACACATCGACAGAAACAGCGGGACGTCCCAGCGTGTCCCCAGCTGAAGTCACAGCTGTGTATGTAAGTGTTTACTCGACAGCAATCTGCTTACTGATCAAACGTCTAGGTGCAAACACATCGCCTCAGTTGAGATCCTCACAGGACCTCCAGCAACACAAATCACTGTCAGATTAACTTTGAAGTCAACACACACTTACAAAAGAGGGAAAACGTGTACCACCATATCTGCACTTCTTCAGCGTGTGAGAATATAGTCATTCTCGGTTTCATTTTTGATGTAACATGGGGTCCGTCCCGGGTGCCGCTGCAGTTTCTCCACTATGTTACGATTTGATTAGTTCCCACGACCCAAATTAACCTAGTTAATCTCACCCGAATCCATTACATTACAGCCTGGAAGACATCACATCCAAAGCTCTCTCTCATTCATTTCTTCCCCTCGTTTCTTTCATTCGCTCTCTCAAGAAGGAAGGAAGTTCTAACTTTTAGCATGTTACTATGCAGTTGCTAGGGTAATTTTAGGGCATTCGAAGTGGTTGTTCAGTTTTTTTAGTAAAAAAATGTACGCTTTTACAGCTATCTTGATTGCAAAAGTTTTGGTGCCTGCATTTTTTTTGTATCAGTATTCCACGTAATGCTTTAAAGCTACAGTTTGTAAAAACCGCCGCTAGAGGGCGCACGATCAAAACAGCAACAATGCCGTAGCTTGATGACGCTGTGAAGGAGCGTGGAATGATGGGATCGGTTGTCTTCAACTCCACCGCTGATGGCCATCAATCAGACGGGAACAAGAAATTATGTTAGCGGATGTGGTAAAGTTTTATAAATGTTGCGAATAATTGTAGTCCATAAATAAGTGACTGCTCGAAACATGCTATTGGCTTGCTAAACGCTAGACACTACTTCCGCATTTGTCGACGGCACTGTTGTCATGCGGTTTCTATGTCAGTAAAGGCGGTAACAAAGGGGAACGCGGATGTGACGCCATTGACAGGCGACTGCACAGCCCCGTGTCACTGTTTAGAATGGCGATTTTCCAACGATTTACAAGTAGTTGGAAACATTTGAGATATTGTAAGTACTAAGCTGAACAAAATATATCACACTAGCCTAGTGGTTTTTGGATATTTTACTGCAAAATTGTTACAAACTGCACCTTTAAAGATATAGTTCAGCCAAAAATGAAAACTATTTCGTCATTTACTCATCTTCATGTCATTTCAAACCTGTATGACTTTCTTTTTATCTGCAGAACACAAAAGAAGATATTTTGAAGAATGTTAAAGATCGGGTATCATGCCATTTCATACATTCTGACTTCTTTACACTGTTGAACGTGCTGACTTCTCATGCTTAACATGGTCAACTTGTTAAAAAACGAGTTGGACGTATGACGTAGCATTTCTGTGCTTGATACACTCCCCCAGCACTCCAACTTGTTTCGGAAAGTTTTTTTTATAATTCTTGATCCCGGTGTTGTCAAAGGGATCCTATTCCTTTTGTTGGTCATTCTCTCGGAAAAGCACGGCAAGGCGAAAGAAAGAGCCCGCCCACGAGCCAACCGACGAGCGAGACCCGCTTACCATCAAGATTCTCTGTGCTGCGTCAAGATTGAAGGGATTAATGTGATGATGTGTTGTGTGCTCGTGCTGTAGTTCATTCCCACTCTCCACACTAGTCCCACCTCTAGCAGCTCGTGTTTTCCGGAAATAATCGTACAGCTGTATCTCTCTTTTATAAATTTGATCAAACTAAATACTCCTCGAAGATACGACTTATGCAATACTACTGTAAAGGCACTCAAGATTAATATGAGATTGGCAGAAACTGCCTGTGATCTTTAATAACCAAACAACACTGGCCCCTATTGACTTCCATTGTATGGACACCATACCACAGAGACATTTTTCTAAATATCTTCTTTTGTGTTCCACAGAAGAAAGAGACACATACAGGTTTTGAACAACATGCGGGTGAATAAATGATAACATAATTTGTATTTTGGGGTTGCAAGTTACTAGGCAATGTTACTAAGCACGATACTTTTAAAGATAAATACAACGACAACTATGTTATTGTCCACATCAACACACAAAAATAGTATGTTTACGAGTTCATCTAAAAATGAAAATTCCCTCAAGTTGTTCCAAATCTGTATAAATTTCTTTGTTCTGATAAAACACAGAGAAAGATATTTGGAAGAATGCTTGTAACCAAACAGTTCTTGGCCACCATTGACTACCACCGTAGGGAAAATTACTTTATATTTTTACATTTGTTCTGTTGAACACAAAAGAAGATATCTTGAAGAATGTAGGACAGCAAACACTTCTGGGGCACTATTGACTACCATTGTCATTTTTCCTGCTACGGTAGTCAATGGGGTCCAAGAACGGTTTGGTTACAAGCATTCTTCTAAATATCTTTCTCTGTGTTCAACCAAACAAAGAAATGTATACAGCTTTGGAACAACTAGAGAGTGAGTAATTCATGACAGAATTTTCATTTTTGGGTGAACTGTCCCTTTAAGCTTGCATGCTGTCCTTAACAGTATAAACAATAGTAAACAAAGCAAGTGCCTTAGCAAACACACCTATTGAAAATGAAATCTTTTACTCAATCAAACTCAATCAAAGTCTCAATCACACACGGTCTCTCAGAGGTGAGTAGAAAAGGTTATGTGTTCATATAATATCAACTCACTCTATTCCTCACAGGACCCGAATGTAATATCTCGCTCTCTCCTCTCATAATTGATGTTTTGTGTTCTCCAATCACTCTATTCTCTAACTTTAATAGGCTTGTTATCAGACTCTCCCTGACCGCTATGCCTATTATCTCTCTGTATTGTTGGCTGTCTGGACAGAGAGGCTTCAGGTAGCGGCCAGACCGACTGTTAAGAAACAGCACAGACAACAGAATGAAAGAGCTAGCTCGATAACAAAACACTGGCTTTGGTATGATACCAGCTCTGTTGCCTTGTTTGCTTTGTACGTAAAAAATGCAACATGGAAATCTACAGTCCTGCTTTTCAGTGAGTTGAGCAGAGCCAAGTGTGCCGGCTAGCTTCCAAATGAGCAAGTTAGCTCCAAACACACTAGCATTCATGCTTTAAGTCATACTACCAGCCAAACTGTGCTGGACTATAGTTTGTTATCTGAAATTCGCATGTGATAGTTTCATACTGTCCAAAATTAGTCGTTTTTTTATGGTGAATGCCGATCCCGATATTACAAATGCATTGTGGCCGCTAAGAGACCGATATAACACAAATGCAATTACAGTAGGGTGACCAAACGTGTGTCATTATTCCCGGACACGTCCTGGCCAGGATTTCGGGTGCGTCATCCGGAGGTCGCATTTGTCCACCGCATACGTCATCAAGGTTTATTATTTCAGAAAAGCAACCGTTATATTTCAAGGTAAGAATGAAACAACAATTACATGTCTTAAGAGAAATAAATGTTAATTTTATCATGTTTTTTTAACTACGTGTGTGGTGGAAAAATGCCACCTCCGGAGGTTTAGGGTAGGAGTGGGGTTAGGTGATCTAAAATATCTATTAAAGTACAAATAATAAGAATTTATCAAATTTCAGAGGAAAATCATGACACTGACACTCATTCTCTAGTGGACCAATACAGTTCTTCTCTTTAGCGCCCCCAGTGGACTTTTGTGTCTCAAAACTGTAGCAATATGTACCTGATGGGACGCATTTTGTGGCGCTGCAAAAAGTGTACAGAGGTACGTATTTCTTATGAAACCATTTGGAAAATGCTGTGCGATACAACGCAAAGCGAGACGGGTGGTCACCCTACCGGTCACTGACGATTCCCTTACGAAAATTAACCATGTTTTTTGTGGTACAAGTGTAGTAACCATGGTTTTTTGGTGCATTGATTACTTTGGGCAAAACCATGATTTTACTACAATTACCATTGTTTACTATGGTTTTTACAAACATGGTTTTCAAATTATGGTTATTTTGTGATAACCATTGTTTTACTACAGTAACCATGGTTTTTTGGTTTTAACTGTAGTAAAACCATGGTAAATTTTGGTAAGGGTTTCCATGATCCTCCATCCAGGAAGACACAACTGACATCCATAATAAAGGAATAGAACATGTGAGATGACATGTGGGTGAGTAAAGGGTGAGAGAATTTTCATTTTTTGGTGAACTATTCCTTTAATGTTTCATGACTGGACCTTTTCCCCTGTAATCAGAACGGACTCCACGCTCACATCACCTCAGTGTCACCATGACCTAATTAATGTCTGCTATGTGATGGGCAATGGCAAAATTGGCTGTCTGTTTGTGTACATGCGCTGGTTTTGTTATGAGCAAACTTAAACCCAGGAAACATGCCCAAGTCTCAAAAAAAGATGTTGTTTTCTCTTTTGAATGTATGGCAGAGGACTGGAGCAACATGCACCCTGAGATCATGGCTGCCACAGTCCCTCACATAGGCTGTGATGATCTGAGCCTACACCAGCTGAGACAGAAGCCGTGAGACAATCTCTGAGGAGGTCTCGCGGAGGGAGAGGCTGATGAAACCTCAAAGCTGCAAGCCAAGAGACTCCAGTGAAGAAAACTAAAAGTGAAATAACCTTCTACGAGGAGATCAGACTTTCTGGACATATGTATCTAGTTCATTAAATGTAGCTTGAACCTCAGAGAAACAATAATTTTTCACGACTACTCATCAACAAAGTTATTATAGTTTTGATTTTAATTTTATTTAGATTTATTAATATTTTCAATTAGCTTTTATTTTTAGATATTTTGTTTTTATGTTAATTTTAGTTAAAGTTTCAGCAATTTTGGTATATGCTTTTGTCATTTTGTGATTTATATGTTTATTTTTTATGTTGCTATATAAGATTAATACATTTTTATTTTTGTTTATTATAAAAAGTTAACCTTTAACCTTATTTTTGAGGCAACATTTCAATTTTTCAAGTTTTTCCAAAAAAAATGTGGGTCAATATTTTGTTTGATTTTAAGGAATAGAAGCGTTTTCTAAACTAAAATAACTAAATAACCTTGCTCATCATTCCTGATTTAAATTAGGATCTTCTAATTAAAGTTCACCCAGTAGTAAAAATTCTGTCATCGTTTATTCACACTGGACCTGACTTCTGGACCAACGTTGTTCGTCTTGCAAAATGGTCTACTAAACAAAATGTCTAGTTTGTTTGGTCTAAATAGTTTTGTCTCTTATGAGGCATCTATTCCGCTGTTTGCCAAACTATGTCAGCTATGCCATTCTCATGACAAACAATGCATGTCTTTCAGATGTGTGCTAGACTAAAAAAAAAAAGAAGTAAGGATGTCATCCAAACACTAACAAGGCAATACATTTGCAATGCATCTGAAAATTGCACAAATCTACAAAGACGACAAAGATTTGCCTGTATTTACAATGCATTCATACATAACATACACAACATCAGGCCATATCTGGGTGGTGGAAAGCTGGACACCCTATTCCCAATTTTTCTAGAATATTTTCTGCAGAGAATGTCAAAAACATACTTATTTTTTTAATCCAGATGTTAGATATTAGATTGTGGACAGAAAATATTAAAGATCGGGTAACATGCTATGTCATGCATTCTGACTTCTTTACACTGTTGAACGGTTATGGACGTTATATAAATGGTGGATATAACGCTGGATTTGGAGATCGTTTGAAACTGATAGATGGAGCGGTCCCTGTGCAAAAAGATGCCGGACATGAACTGCACGCGGTAAGTCAAACTAAGTCATATGTCTGTGTTTTGTCGGCAATCAGCGTGTACGTGCATAATAAGGGATACTGGGATGATGTAACGTGTGCTCGTGCTGTAGGTCCGTCCCCCCTGCCTGCCTCCAGCAGCTCGTGTTTTTCCAGAAATAATCGTACAGCTGTATCTCTCTTTTATAAATTTGATCAAACTAAAGACTCTTCGAAGATACGACGTATGTAATACTATTGTATAGGTACTCAAGATTAATATGAGATTGTTATCCCATCTTTAAATAATATAAATGAAAAACTGACAGCAGACGTTCTGAGAAGTTCTCCATAGTTTCACATTTCACCAGAGCGAAGACGAGACGCAGATGAAAGATGAGCGTGATGTATGACAGGCAGATTCTGACTGACGCACATAAATTCAGGATGTAAAGGTTCACCGAGTTCAATCATTAAGAGGGAACATTGGCCGATCTGTCTTTCACGTCTTTAAATATTAATAGTCTTTATTTTTGGCCTGCAGTTACGTAATTCAACGTAGAGTCAAGCCAGACAAAGGAAAGTATTAGGGTGACTTTGAAGATTCACAGAGAATAACCAAGAAGACTGTTTGCAGTCTAAACACAAACACATATCGGTACACACATCAAATCCTTTCTGATCTGAGATAAGGTGATCTAGACTCTTTTAGTCACTGATATCTCGCACACACAAGCAAAAGAGAAAACTTCACAGCACACTGCTTAGAATGACAGAAATAATGCATTGCTGATGATTATGAGAGTTGAAGCATAGAAAGAAAAATGAAATCAGAGTGGCAGTGGTGCTTTTGTAATATCAAACCTACTACCTTAAAATTGAGAAAACATTTTCATCAGTCCATGTGTTACCTGAATCAAACTCATGACCTTGGAATTGACAGCACCATCATTTGTCAGAAAATCACAGAATAAAAAATGATCATTTTATCTAAACCTATATATAGTAAATTCAGAAATACAGAAATAAAGTCAAGTAAAAGAAGTGAAAAAATAAGTGGTCTCCTAATTTGTTAGGTATATATTATCTTACTACTAACTGAATGAAAGTGACACCTTCTTTCCTGGAAGCATTTACTCAAAGCATTTTGAGGATGATTTATCATCTGGTGAAAACCTGTGCAACCTTGCATAGCAGACAGCCAGACTTAAGGATCGTTGACGCAACACCATTTTTAAAGAGTAAATATTCTTTGATTTTTAAGGTCCTATTTTGGTTTATGAAGTGTCCAACAACAAGTTTACGTACATACAAGGTGTAAAAACACTATTATTTTGTTATTATAGGCAGTAAATTCTTACCTTACTTCTTGACTGACTCTCAAATGATTCGTTCGGTGAATCATTCGTCTAAGCCCCTCCTTTCCTCCAACTTACTCTGATGTCATTGGTCAGATGGTCTAGTCTGCTGTGATTGGTCTACCGCGAATGAGGCTCACGAGCTACAGTGTTTGGGGGAGAAGAGTGAAGTAAAACGTAGGTGGGGACTATATGTAGTGACGTAAATCCGTCGCGAATCGGACAGGACACGACTCGTTTGTGTGATTCAGAGTCGACTCCCTTTTTTCCAAGCCAATAACTTTGTTATTCATTCACCTTCGGCTTTACAACTTGGCAGACTGCTTACATTCACACGCGGCAACATTACACACTGCATGAAATGTCATTTACATGATCTTGTAATATGTACTCTTTAACTATAAACAGCTTTTTGGGGCCTGAAAACACAAACTGTGAACAAACAGGTTTTAAAGTGCAAGTTTTTGAAAACGATACAATAGCTTGTTTGCAGTCATGTGGTTTTGATGACCCAAACATCTATGGGAAAGAAATGCTTAACAGGAGATTTTTCACTTTATCTGGGTATGCACATGTGCACAGGCATGAAATATTTCTGTGCACTATATATTACAAAGTGACATCGCCAACTGGCCTGCCACGCATAGAGCGTTTTTGCGGATCTGTGTTAACAGGAATTGTTTTTACAATGCTGTAGTCTGTACAGCCACTTTTAGTAGTAAACTGTATATTATAAGTGTTTCAGGGAACTCAAACCGCTCTGCTCTCAAAGACAAATAGGTGTACGAGTATCTCTTTGCAGAATATCATCCTTTTAGTCTATCGGAGAGTACTGCATCAATCCATCTAGAACGGTAATGCAAACCGTTTTATTTCACTTTACTCTCGTGTTCTGGCCAACAAAACGGTGTACTGTACAATAACAAAAACATATTCATATACTGTGGTAGGTTCCACGGTATAAAAATATGTAATTATGCATAGTTCATAGGTTAAACTACAAGCCAAAACACAAACAGATTAAACATTAAACATGAATGCACTGGAAGTCACCTTGAATAAAGGCATCCGCCACATGCCTAAATGTCAAACGTATTACCGTCATCGTGTACTGCAGTAGTATTTGTAAGGATTGAGGTGAATCAGGGCTGTGTCCTGACCTTCCAGCTAGGGTCTCATCCGTGTGGTAGACCAGACAGAGTCAGAGCGAGTCATAAACAGGGAGTTGACGTGAGAGAAAGAGACAGAGATGTGGCTCATGGGTGATATTTTGAGGGACAGGATGAGAGTGTGGTGGGTTGTTCATCACACTCAGAAATAGGGATGAGAATGGAAGCGTGACTCGGACCACAGAGCCTTTCTTACATGCTCTCGGGTCTATAATGCATACATTAGTTTGAGAAGAGCTGGGCGAGAGTGATAATACAGATGTGAAAAATCACAGCATAATTGCTTTTTGCCACCAGAACATATGCAACCTTCCTGCCCAGTACATTTAGCATGATGAGAAGCCACTGGCCAATCAGAAACCTCCATCGCACATTAGAAAGTGGAAAACAGTTTAGACATACATGAATTGGGGACCGGATGTTGAAATGATATTTATCATGCATATTATGAACCAGCTTTTGAGGTATCAATCTGGACTGTCTATGCTGGGCATTTATTAGCTAATTTTCATCATAATTCAGCTGTCCACTTTAAAAACTTGAAGATTTCCCTTTTGTAATGAAATAAATGAAGGCAAGCACAATTCGATTTTTGTCTATAAAACTCATTTGAAACATTTAAAGACCCAACGAAAGTGCATTGAATTATGCAGCTAATTCCCACTGAAACATCTTGTTTTCCAGTACAAATAGCAGTAAAAAAAAGTCCTAAATCAAGATACATAGAAGACAAATGATGTTTTAAACGAAATATCTGCCAACAGGGTGAGAAAAATAAACTTGAATGAAATGTTTACTTTTTGCTTCATTGACAGATATTGTTTTAAAGGAGTCATATTGCACGGCTAAAACGAATATTATTGTTTGTTTTAGATGTAACGCAATGTGTGTACACCATTTAAAGTTTAAAAAACATGGTATTTTCCACATACCATGCATGTTTGTATCTCCTCTTTGCTCCGCCTCTCTGAAACGTGCTGATTTTTTACAAAGCTCATCGCTCTGAAAAGCGAGGTGTGCTATGATTGGCCAGTTCACCAGTGCATAGTGATTGGTCAAATACTTGCAAGCATTTCACGGAAATGTAACGCCTCTTACCATATTCGGAACATCAGGTTCCAAAGCAATTGTACTGACAGGCGATACAATGAGATTTACAATTACGCCCACCTTACTTGCGTATACACTGCGTTCCAAATTATTATGCAAATGATATCTTTCTCTGGTTTTCCTAATTTGTCGATGCAAATGACAGTCAGTATAATTTTCAAGTAATCAACAGTTAGGGTACATTTGGAATTTTATTGAACAAACCTCCCACTGACAACAGTATTTATTTAAAAAATGAAAAACTCAAAATGCAGTGTTCCAAATTATTATGCACAACAGAGTTTGAAAACATTTCATAGGTTGTAAAAAACTGAAAATGGTCATTTGTTGAATTTGCAGCATTAGGAGGTCATATTTACTGAAATCAAAAGCTATTTCAATCAAAAACATCCTAACAGGGCAAGTTACATGTTAACATAGGACCCCTTCTTTGATATCACCTTCACAATTCTTGCATCCATTGAACTTGTGAGTTTTTGGATAGTTTCTGATTGAATTTCTTTGCAGGATGTCAGAATAGCCTCCCAGAGCTGCTGTTTTGATGCTAACTGCCTCCCACCATCATAGATCTTTCGCTTGAGGATGCTCCAAAGGTTCTCAATAGGGTTGAGGTCAGGGGAGGATGGTGGCCACACCATGAGTTTCTCTCCTTTTATGCCCATAGCAGCCAATGACACAGAGGTATTCTTTGCAGCATGAGATGGTGCATTGTCATGCATGAAGATGATTTTGCTACGGAAGGCATGGTTCTTCTTTTTGTACCATGGAAGAAAGTGCTCAGTCAGAAACTCTACATACCTTGCAGAGTTCATTTTCACACCTTCAGGGACCCTAAAGGGGCCCACCAGCTGTCTCCCCATGATTCCAGCCCAAAACATGACTCCGCCACCTCCTTGCTGACGTCGCAGCCTTGTTGGGACATGGTGGCCATCCACCAACCATCCACTACTCCATCCATCTGGACCATCCAGGGTTGCACGGCACTCATCAGTAAACAAGACTGTTTGAAAATTAGTCTTCATGTATGTGTGGGCCCACTGCAACCGTTTCTGCTTGTGAGCATTGGTTAGGGGTGGCCGAATAGTAGGTTTATGCACAACTGCAAGCATCTGGAGGATCCTACACCTTGAGGTTTTCGGGACTCCCGAGGCACCAGCAGCTTCAAATACCTGTTTGCTGCTTTGCAATGGCATTTTTGCAGCTGCTCTCTTAATCCGATGAATTTGTCTGGAAGAAACCTTCCTCATTCTGCCTTTATCTGCACGAACCCTTCTGTGCTCTGAATCAGCCACAAATCTCTTCACAGTACGATGATCTCGCTTAAGTTTTCGTGAAATATCTAATGTTTTCATACCTTGTCCAAGACATTGCACTATTTGACGCTTTTCGGCAGCAGACAGATCCTTTTTCTTTCCCATATTGCTTGAAACCTGTGGCCTGCTTAATAATGTGGAACGTCCTTCTTAAGTAGTTTTCCTTTAATTGGGCTCACCTGGCAAACTACTTATCACAGGTGTCTGAGATTGATTTCAGTGATCCAAAGAGCACTGAGACACAATACCATCCATAAGTTTAATTGAACAATATAAAATTAAATGTTTACGACACTTAAATCCAATTTGCATAATAATTTGGAACGCAGTGTACATTTGGGCGGTCTTAGTCAACTCATACCACGAACTGACGTAGATTTGCCGGGGTGTGGTTACACGAGGCGTTTCAGGCAAGTCTGGTTGAGCATTCGCTCTTAGGTAGAATGCATCTTTTGTTTGTTCCCACACTTTCATTTGTGCAATTTTACGTGTCTAATACATGCATGGGCAACTTATAACACACCAAAAACACAGAAAAACACGTACTTCCGCCATATGACCCCTTTAACCTAAAACTCACTTCATTTCGATACTTTTAACAAGATGTAATGTCTTAGTCATTTTGCTAGATATTTAGAAGGATATTGGTAACCAAACAACATTGGACCCCCATTGTATGAACACGAAACCAAAACATTTCTCAAAATATCTTCTTATGTGTTTCAGAAGAAAGAGTCATATACAGATTTTAAAAGATGAAGTATCACACACAGTTTCTGCCAATCTCTTCTGCCGTATAGTACCTATATGCATACTTTGTATCTCCGGAGAGTATTTAGTTTGATCAAATTTATAAAAGACGGATACACCTGTATGATTATTTCCGTAAAAAGGGAACTACACCACAAGCACACAATACATAATCACATTATCCCTGCATAACTGTAAGTTCCTGTTGTTTACATTATGCACGTACACGCCAATTGCCAACAAAACACAGACATATGACTTAGTTTGACTTACCGTGTGCAGTGCATCTTTTAGCGCTGGGACCGCGCCGTCTATCAGTTTCAAACGATCTGCAAATCCAGCGTTATATCCACCGTTTATATAACATCCATCACTGAAATGCAGTGAGCAAACAAACACAGCCGAGTGAAGTGGCATTGATGGGCGTGCTCTTTCTCACACTGGCTGGTTGACACGTGGGCGTGCTTTTCCAGGAGATTTGTCCAATAAGGGACTAAGAACCCTTGTTACGAAACGGGAATCCATGTTTGAAAAAACTTTCCGAAACCTGTATGCACCCTGGTGGAGTGAATCGAGCACAGAAATACTACGTCATGTTCAACTCGTTTTTTGACAAGTTGACCATGAGAAGCCAGCGTGTTTGGATTTGGATTTTGGATTTGGATTCAATTTATTGTCATTGCACATGTACAAGTACAAGGCAACGAAATGTGACCTCTGCATTTAACCCATCCAGAGAGTAGTGAACACACGTACCCCCGGAGCAGTGGGCAGCTATCACTACAGTGCCCGGGGAGCAAGTAGGGATAAGGTGCCTTGCTCAAGGGCACCTCAGTTGTTACCCGCCGGCCCTGGGAATCGAACCGGCAACCTTCTGGTCATGAGTCCGACTCTCTAACCATTAGGCCACAACTGCCCACTGTTTAACTGTTTAACAGCCAGAGAGATTTTTTATTATTGGGTGAACTGTTTCTTTAAATTCCAAACAACTATGTCAAATTATATCTAATAAACACAGCCCTCTCGACAATTTCCTTTGACTTTGATTTCCTCCTTTTCTCTCTTTCCATGTCGCTCTTCAACAACAATCTCTCTTTTGTCTTTCCTGATCTTGCACTTCTCTTCCTCGCTGATCCCTAATTAACAGAGAGATATTGGACACGGGCCCATGCGCTTGCTAATACAACAAAATGAGAAGTGCTGACAGACCCCCGTTCCACAGCACTGGAGTAAAACTAGGTAATATTCGGGGGGGGGGGGTGGATGAAGTTCATATCAGTTGAGATGTTGGGGGTATGAAGCTTCCCACTCAGTAAGAGCAATTATCTCTCGCTCAAAGAACCCACACGGGTCGACCCGGGCCAACAAGAGAAGTGGACCTCTCATCCTCACATCCATCTTCTCCTCTTCTTTACATCGTTCCTTTCTTCTGTCCAGTTTCACAGAGATGCAAGTTGATTTAAGGCCAATTGATCCTTCCCGGCTTTCAACGCTTGATCAATCTGTTTAAAGTCCACAGGGACGGACGGGTGAATATTTACTGGACGATTCTCCCCTCCCACCTCCTCAATCCCACAATTATTCATAGAGAATCTAAGAAGGGTGCTGCTCCTCTAGGACAAAAATGAGTGATACAGGATCAATGCGATCATATTGATCAGAACGTGAAAAGCAAAGCAAATTGGAGATCAGCAGTCAGCACACTTTCTCATATCAATTTCAGATCGGCCGGGCTGTGGTTTCAGCACAATTTATTAGTCTTCATTAGTGGTGTCTGCTAGGTTTGTGTGTAGAGAGATCTAAACAAACCCTATTAAAGTATTATGAGCCTACTGAAGTATTAATCCTGAAGATGTAACTCGTCTCGCTATGTTTGAGATGCAAATGATATCTCAAAGAGTGACTTGTTAAGGAGATGTGGAGGTGTGCTTTTAGTTGTTTTCTATATAAAAACAGGTGAGAAAAAAGCCCTCTACCAACAATCAGCATACCAACTATCCAGAACACCTTGGCAACCACATAGCAATGCCCTAGCAACCATCCACAACACAACATCCATCCCATGTTCTTAAAATGAATTTTCAGTAGCTCCAAAAGATAAATGTTTCTTTTCAGGATTGCTAATGGGATTTTTTCATCATCTTAAAGCATCACAATGGATTAAAAATTGGTATTGATTCTTAACAGATTCTTAAAGGATTCTTTTTCGATTTCATTAGGATCCTTCAGGATTAGTTCTACATTTTGGCAGATCCATTCTGGCACAGATGCCATTAGTGATTCTATACACCAACTGTTATTATTAGATCAAACTCAATGTCATAGAAACAATAACACCTGCGTAAATGTGAAATACAAACATAAAACAATATTTTATGCATGTTAGTAATGCTTTAGTATCTATAAATGGGCTCATAAACAACAGTTAAACTATTTCATCATACGAATGAATCGCTGGCAGAAAACTGAAACAAACACAGGTCATTTAATGTTCATCACTGTATCTATCTCTATCGCTCCCCATCTCTCTCTTATGTCAGCACAGATGCTGTGTGAACTGTCATGACATTATAAGAGGATATCGGGACCAACAATAGGCCAACAGACTGAGAATTCAATGGGAACAAAAAACAAAACACATACACACACACAGCAGCTCACACACACAAATGGGCATTTTCACAAAAATACACACAAAATCTATTTAAGATCACCAGTAAAATCAGTTTGTGTGCTTAAAAGATACAATACAACAGCACAAAGGGATATATTATGGGCTGATGGTTTAAGGTGGATGCGCGCGCGCGTGCACACACACACACACACACACCATTTGAGCAAGGATCACATTTCAAAAGCTTTCCAAAGCCAAGTTTTTGAACAGGACACTAAAGAGCCCATCCTTAACAAACATGTGAGAGAAAGCCAATAAAGAGTATGTTTGTATGGCTAAAGAAAACAATAGTGTGCTTTCTTCTTGCTTTCTCTCCCGCATGTTAAAATCAGTTCCCGGGGATTTCACTCTAATGATGTCGTAGGTATGCATTTAACAAACAACACACTGGAGTTTGTTTGTTTTTGTTTTTCTAGACCAGAAAGAGTCAGGTTTAAGATTTATGTAGAGCTATTGTTATTTCATGAGCTTGCAGTTTTAAAGGCAGTTTTAGTGTACTAAAATGCTATTTGCAATAAGCAAAAATGAATTTTTAATATACATAAGTAAATGCTCTAAAATATTAATTGAGACATTATAACAAAACGCTTTCATTTTGCAAATGAAAACATGACATGTGCACAAACAAAACTTCTATTATATGTAATCCTTCGATACTAACTCTGATAAGCAACAAACGCACATACAATTTTTGACACTGAAATCTCACATTTTGCAAAAACGTAGTTTACAGTACAGTACTTTAAAGATTTCAAAGTACAGCCATAGACTTATATGATATACGTAAGTTTGCGGGACAAGCATGATAGAATTGCTTTCTATCTTTGTCTGTGCAAAGTTATGTCCAGTATTTTAAATTCCTGTCTTGACCACTTAAAGTTATAAGCCTGTTGTTCATGTAATATGGAGAAAAAAATAATTATGCATAATCAGATGTTCATCCACCTCAAATAGCAGCTGCAAAAAGAACAACACATTTTCGTATGGAATAATCAATCGATGTTGACGGATGAGTCAAATTTATATTCTGTAGCAATCAATGGTGTTGTTGCCAATAATGATAACCGATAATTCATTGGAATTAACATTGGAAGCCGATGACCGATATACAGTATCTAAATATTAATATAATATCCCCCAAGACTAAATCAAAAGGCAAAAAGTGGACAACTGCTTTTATTTGAAAACATTGACTGCAGAAAACAAGGTGACCATATGATCGTTATGGCCGATGATTTATTGTGCATCCCTAATCAAAACGTAAACCAACATATCCGCTCAGAGACAGAAAAAGTTGAAATGAATAAATTTCATTATATGTCTTCTCAAACGACAGAGTAAAGGCACATGTCTACCAGTCAAGGAAAAACAGCCGATGGCATTGACAGACTGGTCAAGCGCGGAATCACTTCTGCTGAACACACAAGCACAACGCTGTGCCAAAATACATGCTCCCTTCAACCATCGCGTGTCTGTTTTTTTGTCAGAAAGCATCTCTGCTTGTGATTCTGGCGGTTTTACTTCTCGTTTATCCATCCGTATGCATGAATGAACGTGTGTGACACGCATGGGTCCATGTACTTAATGCATTGGTGGGCTCTTTGGTTGCAGGAAGACAGCCCACTCTCACTGCTGCATGCTGGGATTGGCTCAGTGCTGGAGGGAGTGTAAAACAGGGTGAGTGGGGGGTTAACCCAACATCTGTGCCTTCATATTATGAGAAATACGTGCTTGAACGCAAACCTGCTTCATCATATGGGATTTGGAAATGGCTGCTATTTTGGAAATTAAATCTAAACCTTTGTTAAGATTTGTGTTATATTATAAGGTCCGTATTAAACAAAACCTCAAAGGGGAATAATTGTATTATAATGGAAGAATGATGTGGCAATATGTAAGATGATAGAGCAAACCAGCAACTTCAATAGGCTAATCCAATGCCTCAAAGGTAAATATGAGTTCCGTCTAGATAAACCACTTCACACAAATTCATTACGTTGCAAAACTGAATTACTGTGTACTCACACGTCAGGTTTTCTCTATGGACGGCTTAGCAAAGTGTGCTTACATGTAGATAACGGAATACAGAAACACGCCGTCCTAATTGAATAACAACAATATGTTTGTTTAAACCATTATCTCACTTTCCTAAGGGGTGCAATTATGCAACGTCTGCAATGCACGTCAACATTAGGATGAAGGTGTAGATGTACAAGTCTGTCTTGCTCTCCGTTTCAGCACCACAGTAAGCCATGCAGTTTGTAAAGATTGCATAAGAGGCCCAGTATAAAAACACGTATCCTTATGATTTGGTAAAAGCCCCTAAGACCCCTCTGAGCACGTCTGTAAATGTCTACGTTCATCTAGGTCATGTTGGATGTCAGGTGGAGTTTATATCTAGCCGTGAACCCGTGAACTCTAGATGACTGTAACTGTTAGTGTGTTAGATTCATAGAGCGTGTCATCGTGTGAGCACAATGTTGACATGATGGGCAAAAATAGGCTACACCTTTAAAAATCCACAATGAGAGTCGTGCAAACCCAATCACCAACAAAGCAAATTTAGGTTAGGTAAAAGCTAAACCACATCACAGAACAGAATTGAAACTCAGTGATGGTGTATCAGCCTTCCATGCTGAAAAAACAATAGAACCCTGCCCAAAACACAACAGAAAATGTAATGGATTTAATGGTTATACTGGGAATTGTTTAATGGTGTCTACTGGTACGGTATGTGATGGATCTTACTGGTGGGATGTTATCTGGTAGATGGGAAAGCAAAAAACACAATTAAAGGGGCGATATGACATGGCTAAAATGAATATTATCGATTGTTTTATATGTAATGCAATGTGTATACACGATTTAAGGTTCAAAAACGCAGTATTTTCTCCTCTTTGCCCCGCCTCTCTGAAACGTGCAGATTTTTTACAAAGCTCATGGCTCTGAAAAGCGAGGTGTGCTATGATTGGCCAGTTAACCAAGCGTGTGATGGAAATGTAACGCCTCTTACCATATTTGGAACATCAGGTTCCTCTTCAATTGTACTGACAGGTACGCCCACCTTACTTGCGTATACATTTGGGCGGTCTTAGTCAAATCATACCACGAACTGACGTAGATTTGTGGGGGTGTGGTTACACGAGGCGTTTCAGGCAGGTCTGGGTGAGCATTCGCTTTTAGATAGAATGCATCTTTTGTTCCCACACTTTCATTTTTGCAATTTTACGTGTCTAATACATGCGTGGCGTGGGCAACTTATAACACACCAAAGACACAGAAAAACACGTGTTCGCGCCATATGACCCCTTTAAATCCTTTTGGAATACTGACCAAAACACACCACAAAAAGTGGTAATGGTTTTATTGGAAAAAGCTAATGGTTCATAATGATATTTTTATGGACGCCTAAGAATTTCTGTTGGGATTGTTTGGTTTCTATTTTATTCTCAGCATGTTCAGGTTCAGACCAATTTAGGGCAATAAAACGTTATGAAATGCAAAGCAAATATGGAACAGAAAAAATACAAATATTATAAAAGAACAATTAAAGTTTTAAAGATCGTTTATTTGATTTAATATATGCTCCGGTTCACTCTGATACAAACACACTTAAATTCTTCTTGTTTGCAGGATAAAATTCACAAGATATTTTCTAGTTTAAGACAAATGTGAACTATAAGTGTTTGAAACCAACATACAAAACTACAGCCAGTATTGAATCTGGACACATCATTCAACCTTATAGTTACTAGTAGCCTAATACACAGCCCTTGTGACAACTTCTCCGTGTGCTGTAGCGCGTGCTATAGTAAATGCGTCTATGTATAATACAACTCCAGTCATACTTAAATATGTTCAAAACGGTACCAAACATAAAACAGACAACAAAGTGACCCTACCGTCTACAGCCATAGTCGGTATGAAGGCGTATCTCTCCGTGATTGCTTCAGTAAGTGTCTTCCATGCTTACGGGTGTCCGGTCCGGTAGAGAGAGAGCGCCGGTTGTCCTGAATGACACCTCCGAGGTGAGGATCGGATCTGCTGTGGACAGGAGCCTGGTGCAAGCACATATAGACCTGAGCGAGCACTGGCAATCATTGAGGGGAGATCTGTGGAAGCCGCTGGCAAGTTTAAACTCCTCCCTTGGCTTTCTCACCTTGCGCTGAACGCACATCGCGCGCTCTGCCGCTGCTTAAACGTGAGGCGGTGAGGGTAAATAACAGCGCGTGCAATAAAACGTAAACCTACATGTGCACGAGCGAATTTGGAGCAAATGGCGCGCGCACATGAGAACGCAAATGGTTGTTGATTTACGTAATACAGTTTTATGAGCCTTTCCGCTGTTGGTTTTCAGCGTGACATATTACCAGGGTTCAACCATGACACACCCAGCAGCCCCAATATACAAACCTAGACTGTCAATCATTATAACACTTTTAACTAATTTTACGATTGTTTTATGTTATACTTTCAGTTCTTGTTTGGTCCCTGTATGAGTCTGACAGCAAAGAACTATGTTCTTTTGCAGTTTAACCTACATTACTGACTCATTTAAAGCCAGCTGTATATTTTCTATTTTATACTCTGACTCTGCTCAAAACCAGAAATACGCATTTTGTGGTAAAGTACAGGAGGACTATTTTGATACATTAACTGAATTTTTATAATATCTTCACACATCTGGGTCGTAACACATTCTTGCAATGGTAGTTGGGTAAGTACCATATCTGGTCTTTAAAAAAAGAAGAAAAAGCCTGTTCCGTAAAGCCTCAGGGCAACACTCACTCACCAGGAAGCCATGGAGATGGGAGTATCTGAGGCAAGCGTAAAACATCAGAGCATCTGATAGGCCCTCTGTGGCCAAATCTACATGGAAATCTCCCCCGTATCTTCCCCCGTGTCCCTCCTGTGTTGATGATCAACGGAACAAAGCTTTTTGTGTTTTATTTACTTCTTTGTGCTGTTTGCATATGTTTGTTGAAGTGTTTAGTATTTGAAAACACTTGTTTTCTTATTACTTTTAGTGCTTAGTGTGAACCACATTGGTTAGTGTTTATGCTGTGATAAGGTTCGTTATAAATAAAGATGACCTCGACCTTAAAGGTCCTTAAAGGCTCAGTGGTTAGAGCATGGCACTAGCAATGCCAAGGTCGTGGGTTCGATCCCAGGGGATTGCACATAGTCAGAAACAAATGTATAATACAATGCAATGTAAGTCGCTTTGGATAACAGCATCTGCCAAATGCATAAATGTATAAAGACCTTACATGTTTTTATTACCTTAGGATGAGCTATTTACAGAATAACTATAATATAATAATAATATCTCATTGAGATTTATTGAGTTGGTCCCAGGGCCGGCCCAAGCCTTTACGGGGCCCTAAGCAGAATCTTATTTGGGGGTCCCCCTGTGCCCCCAATAGAATCGACTATTGTCAATGTTTGAATATTTGCACGCACACTTTATATCTAACACACCCAATTCTATTAGTTGTAGCTGTGTTTGGGATGTAGGAATGTCATAAAAACAAAAACACATAAACCTTGCATTACAAGTGTATTGTGATTGTCAAAACATTTGATAATTTTATTACTTCCAATTTTAGGTGAACTGTCCCTTTAAATTTTGAGCACAGACCATACAAAGGTTGTGGAATTTATTGTTCAATGCATTTAACTATTTGCAAAGTTTTCATTTTTTAAATATTTTTTATTTTATTTTAACCACAACCTATAAACAACCTTTTAAAGCCACACAGCCCTTGAGGATGATTTAATATTTTTTTATTTAGTGTATTTACTTGATAACCATTAAATTAATTTACAATATGCACACAATTATTCTTAACCTTATCCCAAATAAAACGCTACATTTACAGATAATTATAAATTACATGAATCATGTAAATTACATATTTTTCATTTAAATCAGCATTTTGTCGTTTGCATCAGTGAATACTGTCGGATGTTCAACATTTCTATCGTTTATACACTAAACAGTTGTCAAATATTGAATGTTTTAGTCACTTACAGTATGTCGCACTCTTTCAACTTTAAAGCGTCTTGCTGAACAGCTGAAGATGTGACAGTAGCTCCGACTTCTTTGATTTGATTAGTCACTGCTCGGCTACGTAACCGGTAACTCCCGCCTCCTTTCATTTCATTGGCCACCTCACTTATTTTGATATTGCAATTTTGCATTTAGTCAGTAATTTCATAAGTTTTTAGACAAATTACAGAAAAAATAGTGGGTAAGACTACTTGAGAAATTGGATCACAAAAAAAGCGGTAATTTCATGTGCTCTTGGGGGCCACCTAGTGGCGGTGGGGGCCTAAGCAGCCGCTTAGTTCGCTTACAGGGAGGGCCACATAGAAGTCACTCAGGACACCCTAGCAACCGCATGGCAACAGGCAGCAACCAGCATTGTGGTAGTGAGCAAAACAGCACATTTCTTTTGAAAATATTGTTGTAGATGTGTGTGCCAATATTACAATATCAAACTGTCAACCACCTTATCCCAAGCCTGTAACTCTTAAGAGATGTTTGCGTTGGTCTTTCTTTTTCTTGAACATCAAGACTGATCTTCTCGTTTGACCCAAACGGCAATCGCAGCATTCACTGACCCCTGGCAGAGAGGCTGTGAGTCCAGTGGGCCATTAGTACTTTCATTACAGTGTTTTAGACTGACTACAAGCTGAGAAAGAAAGAGAGGTTTCCAATCCCCGCTGATTGGATAGCAGGCCTTCCTTAAGACACGTATAGCACAGGCCCACAGTCTGAGGTTTTGTGTCTAAACAGTGATGGACACTACTGGTGTAATTAAACGTCCGTGGACCGGTGCCCCCATTGTACATCTGCAGCTTTTTCCGAACCAAGCTGTCAGCAGCCACAGTTCCTGACAATGGCCAGCCTTAGGAAGCAAAACAGGATCCGTCATGGTTCTGGTGGTCAGACAGATGCACCACAGAGTTGCTTGTCTATTTATCGGAAGAACAGAGTGTGTTCAGTCTAGCTGCCAATCCAGACTCCAGTAACTGCCTGTGAACCGTATCCCATATCAGATGGCTAATTAAAGATGTATTCTGTCATGTTCGCTCATATGGCCCTGGCCGGGGTCAGTCGTCGCCTGGGCAACAATGTCTACAAAAGAGTAAAGTTTGCTGGGACAGTTTATTTCATTAGACATTGAATGGCTGGCATGGTAAAGCAATGACGCTCCACAGGGTTGCTGCAAATCTCAAGGCTGTGGTCCTACTCCAAAAGTGCATCAATGGCTGAAATACAAACTCTCATCAGTTCTCTACACTGAGATTCACTCATCTTCCAAGAGCAGAATTAAGCAACGAGCCATGAGAGTGTGTAAAGGCTCATTCAAATTAAGACTAAAAACTAAAGATTTAGTTTTAGAAATAGTTTTAAATAGCGGAGTCAACACCAAGGATAAATAAAAATATATAAAACCAAAACTAAAACTAAAATTGAAAAACTAATAAATGTAATGTATTGCTTTATAAAAAAATATTAATACAATGACAAAAGCACATAACAAAATTAGTAAAAAATTTAATTAAAATGAACATAAAAACTAAAAATATAAAAATAATAATACTAAATTAACTGAAAACAAAACTATTAAAACTTTTATCAACACCACAGCTATAATAATACAGAGAAACAATATGTTGGGACCAATTTT
Source organism: Triplophysa rosa (assembly GCF_024868665.1). Lineage (NCBI taxonomy): Eukaryota > Metazoa > Chordata > Actinopteri > Cypriniformes > Nemacheilidae > Triplophysa > Triplophysa rosa. The sequence continues at coordinate 16,676,558 of NC_079910.1, forward strand.
AGGATGTGTTGGGATCAACATAATGCTATTGATGTGGATTCTTTAGCATTAAGCTATAAGTGGACAAAACTAAGCAAACAACAGCAGCAATATAATAAAAGACAAGATAATGTTCAATGAATAATTGCAATAATCATTCATATTATGTTACACAGAAGAAGACATTATTTTTGCTGAAGGTCACCGGGTCACTTTACTATAGGCAGCTAATGGGCATTTCTGCCAGTGCGGACTAATGTGACTGGATTTTGCGAATGAATATTATTACGATAAACAGTAAGATGATATTTTAAGAAATGTCTTTGTGTTCATACAGTGGAAGTCAAAGGGGTTCAATGTTGTTTGATTACCAACATTCTTCAAAATATATTTTTTTGTGTTCTGCAGAGAAAAGACAGTCATACAGGTTTGGAACGACAAGTAAATGATTTCATAGCAGTGCACAATACGCCATCACAAACAAGAAGAATGATTATAATTTCTGTGACAATTTTTACAGTTTTTAATGTCTGAGACAATTCCTTCATTACTCATATCTCACACAAGACTGATCATGTGAGTTCTATTGTCTTTTTTGTTTCCAATAGTCGGTGTCACTCGTGTTCAGTCACTGCAAATTTCCCAACCTTCTTGCATAATATGTGTCTGACCCAGGAGTCTTCTCGAATGAGGTGATGGGTGAGTGAGTGAGTGAGTGAGTGAGTGTGTGTGTGTGTGTGTGTGCGTGCTGTGCGTGCGTGCGTGCGTGTGTGTGTGCATGTGTGTGTGTGTTCATGTTTGTATATCCCGGTGGGGACCTAAACCTGAATACACACCAACACATGGGGACTCGTGTCACCGTGGGGACCAAAATTGAGGTCCTCATGGGCACAAAAGCTTATAAATTGTACAGAACAATATTTTTTACAAATCTAAAAATGCAAAAAGTGTTCTATGATCTTTAGGTTTAGGGATAGGGTTAGGGATAGGGGATAGAATATACAGTTTGTNTGTGTGTGTGTGTGTGTGTGTGTGTGTGTGTGTGTGTGTGTGTGTGTGTGTGTGTGTGTGTGTGTGTGTGTGTATTTTTGGGGGCCATCATTAGGGAAGTCATGTTTTTGAAAGTTTGTGCCTCATGAGATTGGACTTCAAAGGTCTTTGCCATTCCATTCACACCAAGAACCGCGGTCTGTCTCATGCAAATCAGATTCACACAGTGGACGTTCAAACAAGAATCTTCTGTGTTTATCTGACACGACCATTTTTGAGATCACAGCAGGGCCAGTGTGCTAGTTCTTGGGAAAGAATCTAAAGTCTCTCGTTCTCCCCTGCATATGCTGGTTAGGTAGGTTTTGAAGTATGTTAGCTGGTTTAAGCTGATCATGTGCTGGTTTAAGATGGTCCTTAGCTGGTCATGTGCTAGTTTAAGATGGTCCTAAACCAGCTCTGGACCAGCTTAAACCAGCACAAACCAGCTACCATGCTTCAAAACCTACCTAACCAGCAAATGCTGTTTCTTTCAACAAGCTTCCCACAGTACCAATAGCCCCAAGCCCCATCCACTTGCTCTCTGGTAACATCTACACAGAATCTCATTATCAAGATGAGAAAACATTCATTAACATTTTTCGTATTTCTGTCATCCGCCTTCTGTACCCCCCAGTCAAGCTGAAAATACACCCAATGCACTGTCATGATGAATGCAGCTCTAAAAGAACAGACAATCTGTTGATGGATATCCCCTCACTCGCACCCAGCCCGAGAGAGTGTTGATTCACTTAAAATGATCCCACATCAGAGACTGGATCCTTAAATTCACATCCCTGAGGTTCTAATCTGGAATGCAAATAGAGAGAATGCTTTTCACACATTCACATGTTGAGATCTGCAGAACTTTTGTCTATGAAGTTAGACAAAATATCCCATCGTTTCATCTTCACTCAGTCTTTCTCTTTACAAAGCCCTGGTTACAAGCATTATTTTGATCCATCTTTCAAACAGCATTTGCTAAAATCATAGAGTCTTCCCACTAAGATACGATCAGAAAATAAGAACATGGGTCCCATTGTTGAAAGTATCTATCACCTCTGAAATTCTGTTTAAAAACTCAGAGGCATTACACCCTTAAAATGCACTAGTCGATAAACTCATCTCATAGATTGTGTTATATTTTTTGTTCTCCACCCAAAATTAAATGAGAACTTGATAAAAAAAAAAAAACAAGACGGATTGGAATGAAAATCAGTTTCAAACTTTCAATCAATTTTATTCAGAAATGTGTTCGCTTGGAATGAAATAAGCAAGTCGTCTTTGATTTGTTGTGTTATGTAACCCACATTCATTCATTGAATGCTCAGTGGGCACAAAGCTCAGCATGCCAGCTACATTCAGACACTGAGCTATCTCTCTCTCTCACACACACACACGCACGCACGCACGCACGCACACACACACACACACACGCACACACACACACAAACCTGCAAGCAATGGACTTTTATACCTGTTTAACCTCATGTCACTTCACATATTGAACTGTTCTTTACTCATTTCTGTTGTGAGATCCGTTTTCAGTTTCTCTTTTAAAAGTATTTCTGTGTACACATGCTGTTTCAGGATCACCGCTTGCTATTACCCTCCTAAACAGACTATTTTCCCAGAAGTTGGTGCCAATGATAAAGACAGGTTGTCATTCAGTTGGCATGGTTGTTGGCGACCCAAGGTCTTGCAATTATTAACAATGTCACCAGTATTTACAATTGGCTTTGTAGCTCTTGGCTTAGCCAGATTGACCTCAATGCAGTGTTCCTAAAATAAAATTGTATTTATAAGCCTTCGGAGATTTCATGACATTTATTTTACACAATAATAATTGACTGTTTGGCAGAGATGATTGGCTCATGAGCCAACACATTTATAAATAATAAAATAGTTTTTATTATAAATAAAAAGAACTGAGGGCTTAAATACACCGATAACGAAGGGTAAACAGATGACGGGGATTAACTAATAATGTCCAAATGATGGGGATCAGGTGAGACGGGTGCAAGGGATTATGGGGAGTGTAGTCCGGTGTAAAACGAGGGCAGACAGTGGATGGTGGCAGTACGCCCCCCCGAAAAGGCGGGACCTCGCACCGTAACAGATCCAACAGACGAGGGTGGGTGGGGGTTCGGGAGGGGGACGGACCTCAGGTGGCGACAGGTAATGATGGCAGGCAGATGATCAAGGTGGTGATGAAGGTGGAAGGAGCCAGGGTGGAGACAGAAGGGAGCCAGAGCAGGAGGAGCCAGTTGGGACCGAGGCCACAGCCCGAAGGGGAACCCACGGAGGAGCCGATGGAGGGCGGAGACATGGAGAAGGAGGAGCAGATGACTTCAGGGGGCCGATTGACGGAGGCGACGCAGGTGGAGGTGGAGCCTGAGGTGGAGACGGAGAGCCAGGGTGACGGCGGGGATCCAGAGGGCCAGGGTGGAACCGACGGCACAGGCGACCGAGGCGGAGACGGAGATCCGGGAGTCTGCGGTGGAGCCAGAGCGACTGAGGACCAAGGTGTAGCTGGAGGGAGGGAGGAGCCCAACAGAGCCGGTGGGACAGAGCGACGAGGCACAGCCAGAGGAGTGGAGTCCAGAGGCGATGGCGGTTCGACGACCGACCAAGGCGGAACCAGAGGGACGAAGGAGCCCGGTGAAGCTGGTGGAAGACGGTGGAGATGAGGGTGCTTTGAGCTGAGGTGGAGCCAAGGGGTCGATGAGCCGAGACGGATTCTGGGCCTCAGAGGCTGAGGACGGAGACGAGGGATCCTCCAGCCACAAAGCCGATGTGGACTGACAGCCTCATGGCAATCCCACATCACCGATGGTTAGCTGAGGGTGAGCATAGGGACTGGCAGGATGCAGCGGCTGATGTGGTGGTGATGACAGATAGAGAGGAGGTGGGAGAGGGAGGCTGGGTGGGAGTTCCGGCCTTCTTGGGGACACTAGGGATGCTTCGGGACATACTGGGAGGCCAGGCTCTGGCGGCTGGGCAGCGGGCTCTGGCGGCGCGGAGAAGTCCAGCAGCATAAGCTGGTCGACCAGGCTGAGCTCGGGCTTCGAGCCACTGGGGAACATGTGGACTAGCGGGCCAGGTAACCCGGGAGTGAGGAGTGAGGCATGGACCCGGGGTGAGCTGGAATGAACCCACCGCTAATGACTGGTGCTGGACGATCATCGCTCAAGTACCCATCAGCCACCCTGACGCAGAATTCGGAGCCAACCGCTTGGAGGACTCGATTTATGAAGACCTCCAGCGGATACTCCTCCGCGTCGGGGAGCAAGATGAGGACGAGCAGATCATCGACCAGACCAGTCAAAATTACACGGTTAAGAATCGGATCGTTCCAACTCACCCGGTAACACAGCTGCACAAACTCCTCCACATAGCTTTCCAGAGGCTGTCCATCTTGCCTCAGATTTAGCAGGAAAGCCTCGGAAGAGCGGATTATGTCCAGCTTTTAGGTCGAGTCTTCTGTTACGCGTTGCTCACGGTTGACAGACGAAGATGTAGCGGTAATCCACAAAGTTTAATCAAACAGGTAACCATAACATAACTTGTGTAAGACTCGACAAAGAACTGAGGAAGACACAGGGCTTAAATACACCGATAACGAAGGGTAAACAGATGACGGGGATTAACTAATAATGTCCAAATGATGGGGATCAGGTGAGATGGGTGCAAAGGATTATGGGGAGTGTAGTCCGGTGTAAAACGAGGGCAGACAGTGGATGGTGACACTACATGTCAAAAAGGCTAATAAAACAAAACAAAACAAAACAAAATGCCTACATGTCAAAAAGGCTAAAAAGAATGGTCATTTATAATATTATTAGTTCAGTATGGTGCCTTAAATTTAGGGTGCAAATTAGAGAGGTATACAGTGTAAATACCTTATATTACAAATGCATCTACCCAAAAATCTTCTCTATGATAGACATGCAACTGACACAAATATATTGATCACTCACCGTTGCAGAACGAGGATATCTGTAAGCGTGACAAGCATGAGAAGTCTGTAAATAAATACTGAGAGCTGAAAACATGACTGTTCCAGATGGAGAAGCGTCCTCCAGCTACAGATGAAGAGTGGAGAGAAGCTCATTAGCCAGACAGAGGACAGAAAGCCTCGCCTTGAGGATGGCGTATCATGCCACTGGCTGCAACAAACAACAACACACAGAATCAGGAACTGGCACAGCCGGCCGCTGTCATTTCAGTTTGATTATTCATGGGTCACATCATTTCTTAAGAGTGCCACAAAGAAATTTAGGCCTCGGTGTGATTATTTTACCTCAACTCACTTTACATTTGAGTGGATTTCATGCGCATAGAGTCGTGATTCACCAAAATAAAGAAGTTGCAAATGTGCTGTATTTTAGAGAATTTGTATATAAAATGATCCTCAACATGTTTCAAGAATCTCAATAAATTTTCCTAAACATCAAATCCTTTCAGTGGAGAGTAAATAGAAACAATTGCTCAAGTCTTGTGCATTTCTCCTGAGAAAACCTCCCAGAAATCTCACAAATGTCTATCAAAAATCTATCAAGACTTTCAGAAGACACCTCAGTTTTACAAACTGAGCTCAGAATTGCTAAGTCTGCAATAATATTTTAATGATGAAGATATTAAAATGAACTAAAAATCCAGAAGATTTTACCAAATATTGATTTGTTGTTTTAACTTAAAAAATTAAGTTACCCAGCTGCCTTGAAATTTTGAGTTAATTTAATGTAAAAATATTAGTTATTACATGAATTTGGTGCAAAATGTTATGTTATTGTAATGAATTAACTAAAAATTTTAAGGCAGCCAGGTAACTTAATTTTTTTAATTAAAACAACAATTCATTTTTACGGTGTTAGTTAACTAAAACTAAAAACTCTTAAAACATTTCTGATAATTTAAATCAGATAAAATATAAGTCTAAATAGTATTTGAAAAACTTAAACTAAGTACTAATTAGAAATGTTGCCTCAGCAGTAAACTGAAATTTATGTTAAAGCGCTACATTTTTAACTGAAAAGAAATAAAAATTACAACTAAAATACAATAAATCAAACTTATATAGCAAGATAAAAAATAAATAAAATGACGAAAGCACATAACAAGATTGCTAAAAAGTAAAATGAACAAGAAATAAAAAAATTTAAGCAAAATGTAAATAAAATTACAATAAAACTGAAAACGTAAAATAACTGAATACAATCTTACCTTAAACAGTGTCATAGTCTTAATCTATTTAAACAATTGCCTTGTTTGTGTCTACTTTTATTAAGCTATTTTAAAAGGAAGATTGAATTAAACACAACTGAAATCTCCATCCAATCTCATGACAAAAACCTCAGAGCAATAAATTCATCCTCTTCCCTAATGCCATTTTATTTTTTTTGCATTTGGTTATTACGGTCCATTTAATATATATATATATATTAAATCAGCACTGTATATTTGTGATCCCTGAATGAAATTTAAGACCTTAGCTCTCCTAACACAATGCTCTACCAACACAGCAATAGATATCATCCTATATTCGGAAACAGAAACCTGCACATTCCAGCAAAACAGGAAATATTCCCTATGTACTTACTGATGATTTTATCGATCGGGTCTTTTCATTTTTAATCAGCTTGTCTTTCTTCATTGTTCTTTTGAGAACACAAAAGATTCTCTATTGATCGGCCTCTCTTCACCTCTCCTCTCAGGTCATCTGGGTCAACTAATTCCTGGTTTGTCCTTATTTGAACCTTTGGATATCTGCCAGCGTTTTGTAAATCAATGGAACTCAATTGGCTGTATGTTACCTGATAAAGATCTCGCTGTTTTAATGGTGTGGCTGCATGTAATGGTATTGCTGTCGTCCTCTACAAGGACAAAACACATTATCAGGGAGTAGCCTACAAATGCAAATTGTATAACTTGAAAAGCACTTCTGTTTTGTAATTTTCTTCACTTATTCTGCATTAATTTTCAATGTCAAGATAAATGCAATGTGCTCTCTCTCTCTCTCTTTGTTTCTCTCTTACACTGTAAAACTTTGCTGTAGTTTTTGCAGCAGGTTTGCCAGTAACTTACTGTTTTCAATTACTTTAATCAAAATTAAAACACTTTGACTTTTGGGATTCAAAATGAGCAAGAAGAGACTGGCATTAGCACAGCAACAAAGTAAAAAATGGCATTCTTCCTATGCATTATTCTCTTGTTTTCTGTAAAAATATTTAAAACTTCTTAAATTATGATACATTTGCATAAGAAAAGTGACCCAAGATATTTAGTCTTGTTTTATGAAAGAAAAATATATAAACTGGGTAAATTTATGCTTAAAACAAAATTGTACATTAAATCTACAGTAAGTTACTGGCAAACCTGCTGCGAAATTACAGCAAAGATTTACAGTGTAGTTGGTGTTAGTACATCACTTTTTTGCTTTCTAATGATGAGCTGAAATGACCAAAGCTGTTTGTTTCTTCTCCTTGTTAAAAAAAAGGATGGTTAACATGTACTAAAAAAGAGTTTTATTTCTGAATATTACTATTTTTAATTCAGCATCATCCAAACTTGAATTTCCACTTTTGGTTTCCCTACCAAGGAAATTTTGATTTCACACACTAAATCTCTCTCAGGTATCATCTTCTTATGACCCTACGTGTCCCGCCTTTTCCTCTCTGGTGTTTTCTCTGTCTCTTCCTGTCTCATTGTTCAATGTTATGTGTGGAGGGACACCAAAGCCCAACGCTCCATGGGAACACATCAAAGAGAATAATTCCTTCCTGTTACTCTCTCCTACCTCCTCCAGAGGCTCAGCTCCTGGGCTCCACACACGTGATTCATCTCAATCCCAGTTTATGCATAAAAACACAAAGGAGCTGATAACAGGATTACGCTTTAGTCCTGATTATCCCAGGGTGGCATACAAACTACATGTGTCAGAAAGAATCTGGAAGAAGGCTGAAATCCCATCTGGAACAATCGCGCCTGGAACAATCGCACATGGGTTCGGACCGCAGCAAACGCGCCCAATCTGAAAACGCAGTAAAAGAGATGTTAGGCAAAATTCACACTCTTCACACACAACAAAGTAATATGATTGGTCTTCCAAACTCCAGAATGATAAAACAACGCAAAGAAAATGTTATGTAGTTGTAAGATCCGACTAGACTACTCAAATGTTTCTCTTTGTGCACTTCAAATACACTTGAAAACAAGTTAGAAACAACACGGGGGACTTTTATTTGTAAATAATTTTTTAAAAGTCTCTGGTATTGTTAAAAAATTAATTTAACTCTTTTAATTGAAAGAAATTTCACATATTTAAAAAAATGTTAAATTACAGAAATAAACTACACCTTATTTTACTTTTTACAAAACATGCAATTTGACTTTGTTTTACATGTATTTTTTTTACAGTGTGTGTGAACGAATAACATGATGTTTCAGACTCCAGGGCATCTTTGTACCATTCTATTTCATCTGTGTAATGGAAAATGTCGCATTGCAAATCCATCATATTACTTTTAAAATAGAATTGACAATATACAAGATGTAATAAAAATGCCTTAAAGTGATAATTCACCCCCAAAAAATTATATTCTGTCATCATTTATTCATCCTCTTGTCATTTCAAACCTGTATGACTTTCTTCCGCAGAACACAAAAGAAGACATTTTGAAGAATGTTGTTAACTGGCCCCCATTCACTTGCATTGGTTTGTGTCAATAGAAGTTGGGGGCCAGAGCTGTTCGGTTACAAACTTTCTTCAAAATATATTTTTTTGTGGAAGAAAGTAAGACATAAAGGTTTGAAATGACAAGAGAGGAAATAAATGATGACAAAATTCAAAATTTTTGGGTGAACTCTAATTTTAATTTCTGATGCAATTTACAGTGTCTACACCGGATGCTGCGCGATGTGATGCGACAAGAGACAATAGAACGCATTAGAACCCACTATAATTTTACATTTTGTCCACACCAGACAATCCCATTAGAACATCGCGTTGCATCGCGCAGCTTCCGGTGTAGACACGGTGTTATTGTTTGTTACATGTAAGGGATAATCCACAGCTAACCGTGCGTTAAAGGATTTAAATCCACGACGTGGAGGCCAAGAACCATCCGACGCGAAGCGGAGTGCATTAAAATCCTTTAACGCATGGCTAGCTGTGGATTATCCCCCTTATACCATGGTCATTTGCCAAATTAAAGCTTTTATTGATGTTTACATTGTAATTTTATATCAAACAGGTGAAAATGACTGTTATTTTTTCAGTTAATTTCAAATGTAACTAAACTGACTGGAGCTACCCGTGCGTTAAAGGGTTTTAATGCACACCTTCCAGCCAATCAGAATCCAGTATTCAAACAGACCATGGTATAATTACATTTATTGGCAGTTCAAAACTATCCTTTGATGGTGTTCAGAAAGTTGTGAAATAAAATAAAATAGTAGCAGCATTATTAAAAATCTCCTGACTTTGCAGTTTTGTGTAAATTAAGCCTGGTCGCTGAGCATTGAGTCTGCCAATACAGTACTTCCAACATCACACTCACATCAATATGTGGGATATGATCCAACCACAGAGGTAATAGGAAGGAATGGAAGGAACTTAAATTCAAATTCCAAATGACTGGCAATATCATTTAGTCAGGTCACAGAGAGCTGGGCATTTCATATTGCGTTTAACTAGGCTGTGTGTTAAATACAGTCTGGTGTCTCTTTGAATGCACACGCTTTAAAGAACTGTCTTTTCAGCCTGGCTGAATTTTCTGATGTTGTAGGCACATTTATTAAATTGACCTGGCGAAAGGCCTCGACTCTGATGTGAAAGTGTCTGCTTTCATTATTGTCTTCAGAGAAAAATCCATAGTAAGCAGAGAGAGCAATGAGACGCTGCCGGTAAGCTGCTGGGAAGATGGTTGATGGATCACACTTGATGAAATATGAATGATCTTAAAATGAGCTATTTTCTATGTAATGGTCCAGGGCTTGTTCCTGCAAGTATGCATATGAACTTCTTTGAACAGTTTTTTATTGGACTTATTAAGCTACTCCACATCTTCAAATGAGATTGGAGTTTTTAGCCTCTTCTGTGAATTTCCCTAGGCTTTCATAAAATATTTGGCACTACTGACCAAGAATGAATATCTAAAAAATTCAAAGATTCAGAAATTACAAATTCATATTTATTTTGTAAACGTCATTATATTGATTTGAAACTTAACATTAAATTGAGTTTTAGTTCACGCTTTCCCAAATCAAGCCTTTGCTGCCCCCTGTAGTTGACATTTTTATAGACGCTCTTTCATATGTGCATATTTCATCACCATCTAACTAAAACCTTTCTTATTTCAAATGACCCAAAGCATTAAGGCTATCCTGATTTTGCCAAGTGGTTGATGTCCTTAGGACAACATCATGTTGACCCTGGGACATCATTTAAATCAATCAATCAGATTTCAGAAATAAGTTTACAGTTTATTTTAAATGTGATCTTACAACCGAGATTAGGTGCTTCTAGACCATTGTTTTTCACATATCATTTCCCTCTGATTTTACGGGTAAGTTATGGTTAGGGTTGGGGTTTGGTGTGGGTTTAGGTTTTATTTATAAAAATGTTGTACTTAGGTCAACAAAATATGTTGCCCTGAGGACATCAACCACGTGGCAAAATCAGGTCGAGCGTAAAAATAATGTGGACGTTAGACGCAAAACAACTAATTTGTGTTGCTTTATATTGTTTGAAGATACCATTTTTTAATAGTTTTCTTCTTCTCCTCCTTCTCATAATAATAATAATAATGCGTTTTATTATTATTATTAATAATAATAAACACGTATTGATATTATTATGTATATCCAAAGTACTTATCTCATTTCCTATTTCTTTTTATGTTTGATTATGTCTTTAAATAAAAAAAACTAGTTTTGTATGTTTATTTTACAAAATCAAATATTTTATATAACGAACGAAAGAAGGATGTCGTATTACAGTATAAATTCAATTTAGGTCAATGTCTTTTATACATCTAGCCTTTTGAGGTCGCTATAGTCATACGAATATATTTTAAAAGCCGTCGCGTATACGTCACAGGAAGTACAGCTGTTGTTGTTCCGGAAGTAAAGCGTGTTGTCGGTAGCGGAACGATGGCGAGCGCCACTGCGAAACAACCCGCGAAAACCGCGAGCAAAGCGCCGGCCGAAGGTGCAGCAGGCGGTGGACAAGCTCCGCCGCTCACGTCTCCGCTCATGGGGGCTTTAAATAAAAAGAAGAAGCCGTTTCTGGGCATGGCCGCGCCGCTCGGATACGTGCCCGGTCTGGGCAGAGGGTGAGACACCAATAACCATAGTAATCATAAGAGTCTAAAATGAATAAAACTATAGAAACATTGACGCATGCTGCGTGATTCATGTTTTAAATAAATGATGTTATAAGTTTAGAGTTTGGATCTAAGGTTTAACGGCTATTGTATACATTAAATGGAATAAATGAAACTCACCGGAGGGTTTTCAGGATTAAAGTTACTTGCAGATTAACGTTAATTTAGTTCATTTCTGTAGCTGTATAAGGTTTAGAGCCGAGCTGTTTTAACGTGCCCAGCATTGCGTGTTCTCCAGTGCTACGGGTTTCACCACACGATCTGATATCGGTCCTGCTCGTGACGCTAATGACCCGGTGGACGACCGTCACGCGCCCCCTGGAAAGAGGACGGTAGGTGACCAGATGAAGAAGAGTCAGGAAGAGGACGAAGAAGATCTGAACGACACCAACTATGATGAGGTACGTCTGCACAGTGGAGGAGCCAGACAATTTTCATAGGGGTGGCCAGACTGAGACCATAGCTCACACAGGGGTAGCACAGAAACTGATATCATCTTTTTTTTCCTATGTGGCAAGTAACTGTGGATCTAGTAGTGTTTCTTAGTCACTCACTCATTTATTAAACAGGCAGTGATTGCCATGTAGAATTACATCATGAAGATCCACATAAGCTTTTTAATGTATTACTAAACTGATTTAAAAAAAAGATCTGAAACAGTGTGGCATTGCAGAAGGCGGTGTCTTTTTAATTGGTGATAAAGCTCACACCATAATGACAATTTACACGACATAAGAATATACCAGAATGCACTTATATCAAACAAACATTACAATATCACAGAAAAACCAAAATATAGTAACCTTAACATTATGGGCAAGCATTTCAAAAATATTCCTTTGCAATACTTAGCATATTATCATTTGGCTGCCAACTGCCAACAAAACATTTGAATTCCCTTTCAAGGATATGACACAGACAGACCACCACCATTAAGCTAAATCAGCACTGAAAGTTGACTTTACTTTTAATGGCCTTCTACAACACTCTATTAAATGACACTGACACAGTGAAACTGTTTATAGCTTGCGACTTTCATACTGCTAAGTTAACAGCCTAAATTAACTTAGCAAACTGTACCGTGTCTGTTTCAACTTCAGCATGCCAGCCATAATATACATGCATTAAGACAAGAAACATTTCAAACATATTGAATAAACTTAATTCTTCTTGTTAACTTACCTGTGACCTCTTCTCTCGCGGCGAGAAACAGACAGTCCTCCTACTGCACGCGCAAAGTCCGTTGGAGCACACGCGAACAACAACACTACTTCTTCTTCATCTGTAATTGTGTTGGCGGTTGAAATTCAAGTTGTGTGTATTACCGCCACCTTCAGTTTGGGTGGAGAAGTACTTGTTTGAGGTGCGTTGTTGAAATGCGTCCATATGGGAACAACTGTGTACAGAAATGGTTCCGCAAAAACGTTGCCGGCAAAGCGGTAGGGGGGACCGGGGGGGTGGCCAAAGATTAATATATGGTGGCCTTGGCCACCATTGGCCACCCCCGGCTCCGCCCCTGCGTCTGCATAACATAAGGAAGCTTCGCTTGTGTGATGTATGTCTTGTACAGCATCATAGAATGTGTTTAATAAGAGAAATGAATATTCTTTCATTATTCCCCCGCCATCTATACTTATTTAAATAAGTAAACATTGACCGTCCAACCACAAGCTTATGAAACAAACATATAGTGAGTGATAAGATGCGTTTTTCACTGACAGTGGGTAAAATCTGTTCTTCCCTATCTCCCAGTTCAACGGCTACGCAGGCAGTCTGTTCTCCAGTGGGCCGTATGAGAAAGACGACGAAGAGGCAGACGCCATCTATGCCGCCCTGGATAAACGAATGGATGAGAGGCGCAAGGAAAGAAGGTGGCCGTGGCCTCCCATCCTCTACGCCGGCCTTTGATCGCATTGTACGTTTTGACTCATTTTGTTTTCGTGTTTTAACAGGGAGCTGCTAGAGAAAGAAGAGATAGAGAAGTATCGTATGGAGCGGCCCAAAATTCAGCAGCAGTTTTCAGATCTCAAGGTTGGCTCATTTGTGCGTTTCAAAGTCTAGTGAATGAAAATAAAAATTAGGGCTATCAAAAGATTAATCGTGATTAATCGCATCCAGAATAAAAGTTTGTGTTTACATAATATATGCCGGGGTTCTGTGCATATTAATTTTGTATTTATAAACACATACACACAAATGCATATATTTAAGAAAAATATAAAATATAACTATTAATAATCTTTTATTTACCATTTAAATTATTGGTAAATATAAATTAATACATTTAAAATTTATAGACAAGTATGTGTATGTTTTGTCTTTATAAATACAAAATGAATATGAACAGTACACAGATATATATTATGTAAACACAAACCTTTATTCTGGATGCGATTAATCGTTTGACAGCCCTAATAAAAATGTAAACATCCATCGTAATGAAAGTCCTTTGAAATGATCATAAACGTTCAAGGACACATCAGGAACGGTACTGTAATGTTTTCTTTCCGTTTCAGAGGAAGCTGGCTGAGGTCACGGAGGATGAATGGTTGAGTATTCCCGAAGTGGGGGATGCCAGGAACAAACGTCAGAGGAACCCACGTTTTGAGAAGCTCACGCCAGTTCCAGACAGTTTCTTTGCCAAGCATCTTCAGACTGGAGAAAAAAACACAAGTGTTGACCCTCTGCAGGGGGTGAGTCACAAACACACAGATACATCCACCTCAGTGGCTCTTTAAAGTCAGATCTGTTGACTATGGCAGAAACAAAAGATAAGTCACCTAAAAATGAAAATCCTGTCATTTATTCCCCCATCAAGTTGTTGAAACCCTCTATATGTCTCTTGATTCAGTAGAACGCAAAAGAAGATATTTTGAGATATGACGCAGTGGTTTTGTTTATACAATGAAAGTCAATGGGGGTCAGTGTTGTTTGGTTACCAACATTTTTAAAAATATCTTCTTTTGTGATCTGCAGAAGAAAGAAAGTCACACAAGTTTGAAATGACTGTGTAGCATGCCGTATGCAGCTCAGTTATGTGTGTATAATTTTTTCAGCAATTTGGTGGTCTCAACACACCTTTCCCCGGTGGCCTGAACACACCCTACCCAGGGGGCATGACACCTGGCGCAGGAGAGCTGGACATGAGGAAGATCGGTCAGGCCAGGAACACTTTGATGGACATGAGGCTTAGTCAGGTGACACAGCACTGAACGTTGCTCATAGATCCATTGTACATTAGCAGAACCTAAATCACATGAACTTGAACGTTCAACATGTTTTAAAGGGGTCATATGACACGGCTAAAACGAATATTATAGTTTGTTTTAGATGTAATGCAATGTCTACACATGATTTAAGGTTCAAAAACGTTGTATTTTCCACATACCGTGCATGTTTGTATCTCCTCTTTGCCCCGCCTCTGAAACGCGATGATTTTTTACAAAGCTCATCACTCTGAAAAGCGAGGTGTGCTATGATTGGCCAGTTAACCAGTGTGTAGTGATTGGTGGAATACTGCAAGCGTGTGACGGAAATGTAACACCTCTTACCATATTTGGAACATCAGGTTCCTCTTCAATTGTACTGACAGGTACGCCCACCTTACTTGCGTATACATTTGGGCGGTCTTAGTCAAATCATACCACGAACTGACGTAGATTTGTGTGGGTGTTGTTACACGAGGCGTTTCAGGCAGGTCTGGGTGAGCATTTGCTTTTAGATAGAATGCATCTTTCGTTCCGACACTTTAATTTTTGCAATTTTACGTGTCTAATACATGCATGGGCAACTTATAACACACCAAAGACACAGAAAAACACGTATTCGCGCCATATGACCCATTTAAGACCTCCCGGCGTCTTTGGAGCACAAATAAAGATATTTTAGGTGACATCCGAGAGATTTCTAGGCCTCCTCATAGACATCATGGTTATAGTTGTTGTCAAGGTCCAGAAAAGTACTAAAGACATCATTAAATTGGTCCATCCACTCATAGTGGCTCAATAGAGTTTTTTTTAAGCGACGACAATACTTTGTGCGAAAAACAAACCAAAATAAAGACTTTAATCGATTATTCTTCGGCGCATTCGGTGGGGGCAGACGCCGGCGTTCTGACTGACAACCCCGAAGCGCAACTGTGTGTTTACAAGCAGACGCATGCTGTATATAAGCTGATCTTTGTAAAATGTCTGATGATTTCGAAATTGAGGAAGACTCGGGAAGAGCACTTTTTCTGCCCCCACCGAATGCGCATGCGTGGAAGTGCTCTCGTGAACGCGCACCATAGACTGACAAGACAGTGGAGAATATATCGATTAAAGTATATATTGATTTGTGTTCCGAAGACGCCGGGAGGTCTAAAAACATGTTGAATGTCATGTGGGCGAGTAAAAAATTATGCAATTTTGATTTTGTGATTAACTTTTCCTTTAAAATGACAAATAATGACTTGGAAACGTGCCGTAAGCATCCTCTTTTCTTTATCCTCTAACCATAACTGTTGCTTAGAGGTTTGAGTTATAGTATGAGATGGGTCAAATGACCAAAAAATCCCTCTTATAAAATAAAATTATTGCGCCAGATGGACCTTGCCAAAAAGTAACATCTATTCTTTTTATTAACATTCTCTATGTTAGGCCCGAAAGACCTATCGTTTCATACAGTCATGTGACCACCATAATATTGAGACAATTTTGCTATTGGGATAACACGATATCGATAATATTGTTACATCCCTAGTTCGTAATGTGGATTGGTGTGTTGTGTTGTCTCCAGGTCTCGGACTCGGTGAGCGGACAAACAGTCGTTGATCCCAAAGGTTACCTCACCGATCTTAATTCAATGATCCCCACCCATGGAGGAGACATCAGGTAGCTAGCATGCTCTTATTCTCTCACATAGACGTTTATGTGTAACGTTTGTGTTGCTGTTTGTGATGGAATTCTGTGTTTGTGCATTGTGCAGTGACATCAAGAAGGCCCGTCTTCTGTTGAAGTCCGTGAGAGAAACCAACCCCCACCACCCGCCCGCCTGGATCGCCTCTGCGCGTTTGGAGGAAGTGACGGGAAAACTGCAGGTGGCCAGAAACCTCATCATGAAAGGCACTGAAATGTGTCCCAAGGTGAGATATGTGTACAAATGTAAAAACATTCATTTGGATTCAAATGTGTTCGTTTAAAATGATGAAAGTTGTGTGCGTGTCCAGTAGGGGGCAGCATGTGAAAGGCTTTAGGCGTTTTAATATTGTCGACCTGTTGCCATAGTGATAGCTTGCAGCCAGAAACATCCCTCTTCTTCCCAAAATACTAAATATGGTGCAACAACAGCATAAAAATGTCATGAATAGATTAAGTCATGTTTATGTAAGATGTGGGATTCAGTTTGTCTTGTAATGCTGATTTTGGACCCGGAGTCACAGAACAGGAAATACAAACACATTTACACTGAATGAAAACAGAAGTCAGGTCTTTGCTGTGTGTGCGTGTGTGTGTATGCGCAGCTTCATTTTGTGTTGGGAAGTTCTTGCTGGCTCATTAATCTCAGTTTAAATTAAGCAGAGCTTCACATTTCAGCACCGCTTAGCAGATAAACAACAAAACACAATGGCTGTGTCTCAAAACCCATTGAGCAGTTTTGGGCAGTGCTGTCTATGTGGTAGCTTAAAAAAACTTTGAGACATCACAATGGAAAACACAATAGTAGAACAACCTAGTTGTTCATGCTCAGATTAGCATGTTTGTTGTGATTATTGAGTGATAATGTACGTGTACTGTCTTTGAAGAGTGAGGATGTCTGGCTAGAAGCCGCCCGTCTGCAGCCAGGAGACACGGCTAAGGCAGTTGTCGCCCAAGCAGTACGTCACCTGCCTCAGTCTGTGCGCATCTACATCAGAGCTGCTGAACTAGAGACAGACATCAGAGCCAAGAAAAGAGTGCTCAGGAAAGGTCAGCCACTGCTCTCTGTTATGCTCGCTCACCCTCTCTCTCTTTCCTCTGTTTCTTCTGCCTGCATACCTCTATGACAGAGATAGATGAATCGTTTTATACGTGTGGCTCTGTCATATGGGAGGCAAATCCTGCCAAATTTAAATAAATAAATTAAACGATGAAAATGAAAACCAGATTAGCAATTTCATTATACACAACTGCGTGCACAATATGTGCCAAAATGAAAAATAAAATGAAATTATTTTATTTTCATTTTCATTTTTACACTGACAATGCGTTGTCCCTGTCAAATTGAAAAAGAAATTGCAATTGGTGATTTGACATTTCATTTTCACTAAAATCTCGAGGCAAGACTGCCAATTTGAAAATGAAAAGGCAAATGTGAAAAATAAATTGAAAAAACATTTTTTACAAAGGTTTTATTAATGTTCACGCAATAATACTGACACAATTCAAATTAAAATGTAAACTTTGATTTTCATTTTATTTTCTCTTCTCTTTTATTTCATTTTCGTTTTCATTTTCGTTTTCATTTTCTTTTTCTTGTTCACAGTCATGCAAATTACATGTTAATTAGTGGGTGTGGACGAGCGTCTGCATTACTGGGAACGCCCACAAAAACGTCATATCTGTTTATTCGAACGAACGTGTGTAGACCTTGTCAGGCGCTTGGCCTTAGCGTTTTGTAATGATGACGATGACTGTGCCTGGTGCAATACCGAAAATTGTTGTGTGGTGCTCTGCATCTCTGATAAGTTAACAGACGAACAAACTAAAGCATTGGAGAGCCCGTATCTCTAGCGTGCCCTGAAACATGCCGGAGCGCGATTGTCCCCACTCCGCCGCTGACCTGCGCTCACACTGTACATTACCATCCGCACCCGAGCACGCTATCATCATTACACTGTGACTGCTTTTAAGAAAACATAAACAAAGCGATCTTTCTCAGCACAATAGAATCCATCGAAATGTTCGGTTTGAGGTTGATAAGAAGTGTTTAACCTCACGCGCGCTGTGCGCAGACCAATTCGCTTATGGTATCACAAGAGCGGCTTATGTGTTTAAATCAGCCCCGCGTACTTCATTCATTATGATTATGAGCCAATCGTTATACAAAGTGCTGCACTACGTTATGAATGCATGTTTTAAATGATGCGCCTGTTTAAATTCCTTGAAGTTCAGCTGTCATAACAAAAAACATCTAATAAAAACAAAAAATAAAAAAAAAAGAATGTATAAAAAAGACAAAAGACAAAAAAAAACAAACAAAAAAATAAAAAAAATGTAAATATTAGATGTTTTTTGAAATGACAGCTGAACTTCAAGGAATTTAAACAGGCGCATCATTTAAAACATGCATTCATAACATAGTGCAGCACTTTGTATAACGATTGGCTCATAATCATAATGAATGAAGTACGCGGGGCTGATTTAAACACATAAGCCGCTCTTGTGATACCATAAGCGAATTGGTCTGCGCACAGCGCGCGTGAGGTTAAACACATCTTATCAACCTCAAACCGAACATTTCGATGGATTCTATTGTGCTGAGAAAGATCGCTTTGTTTATGTTTTCTTAAAAGCAGTCACAGTGTAATGATGATAGCGTGCTCGGGTGCGGATGGTAAAGTACAGTGTGAGCGCAGGTCAGCGGCGGAGTGGGGACAATCGCGCTCCGGCATGTTTCAGGGCACGCAAGAGATACGGGCTCTCCAATGCTTTAGTTTGTTCGTCTGTTAACTTATCAGAGATGCAGAGCACCACACAACAATTTTCGGTATTGCACCAGGCACAGTCATCGTCATCATTACAAAACGCTAAGGCCAAGCGCCTGACAAGGTCTACACACGTTCGTTCGAATAAACAGATATGACGTTTTTGTGGGCGTTCCCAGTAATGCAGACGCTCGTCCACACCCACTAATTAACATGTAATTTGCATGACTGTGAACAAGAAAAAGAAAATGAAAACGAAAATGAAAACGAAAATGAAATAAAAGAGAAGAGAAAATAAAATGAAAATCAAAGTTTACATTTTAATTTGAATTGTGTCAGTATTATTGCGTGAACATTAATAAAACCTTTGTAAAAAATGTTTTAACAATTTATTTTTCACATTTGCCTTTTCATTTTCAAATTGGCAGTCTTGCCTCGAGATTTTAGTGAAAATGAAATGTCAAATCACCAATTGCAATTTCTTTTTCAATTTGACAGGGACAACGCATTGTCAGTGTAAAAATGAAAATGAAAATAAAATAATTTCGTTTTATTTTTCATTTTGGCACATATTGTGCACGCAGTTGTGTATAATGAAATTGCTAATCTGGTTTTCATTTTCATCGTTTAATTTATTTATTTAAATTTGGCAGGATTTGCCTCCCATACTACTGTATGTCTCGGCTTGTTAAAACTTCTTGGATCTTAACCTTGTAAGAAAGCACATCTCTTAGATTATTGCTTCTACTTTGTCAACGTCCGTACTGCCAATAAACTGGTAACTCTATAATGTACATTTGATTCAGTCAACATGTATAGTTACAGATGGGTCATTCCTACTGTTCGGTGCCTTTTGAGTCCCCGAGACGTAATATGGATTTTTTTTATTTTAAAATGGGATTATATAATAATTTCGTGACGCTTGTTTATATAATTAACCCATGTCCACCATTGAACACAATGATATGTACTCAGAATTAAATTAAATGTAAAATAATTACTGATTATAGTGCAAGTAGGCTGTCACAACCCCAGTCATGTATGCTAAACTTCAGTTACAAATGTAACTAAGAAAATCAAATAAATACTACACTTTTCGTTGGTTTTATATAGCCATGTATATAATATTTCTAATTGTTCATTGTTTTATTTGTTAAAATCCTTAAATAAATATGTCCCTGAGATGAATGTCCCCCTGTTACTCTGATTGTAATCCCTCTGACCACACCCACATAATTCACAGGAAGTAGCATACAATTTGAGCTAAATCATCTACGAAAAGCAGAGTAAGTATCACTCTTTTATTTGCTTTTTTGTCAACATTTCAAAATAGTTCACTGATGTGGTGAAGCATAACATGTCCTCTCTGTTATGCTTATTTATGGAGAAAGCAACTTTTTAGTAATCTTGAGAAATATTGTTAATAATATAATATGTTAAAATAAAAACCTTCTTATGAGGTCACCATGTGCCAGCCTGTTGTTCACCATATTAGTAGAAATGGCTGAGTTTAGCATAAAATGTCACTCCTGTTATTGTCCAACCTGTTACATTGTGTCCACCCTATTTCTCCTCTGTCCACCCTGTTCACGGTGTTTTTAAATGAATTAAATAGAATCAACATATATTATAAATGTTTTCTGGTTACTTGCAAGGAATGAATAGTCAAAATGAGTTCCCTTAAAACTGGCACTATATTGCATTTATATACTAAATGAAATGCATTACAATGTGGCATAAACGTAACTTGGCTTTTTTTTAGATGGTACTTGTTTAGTAATAATTTATTGAAATACAGTTGCAGGGTAAAGTGAGAGACGTATTGGCCCGTAGAAAATGTAAATATTACATGAATTATTAATTCTAAACACTTAAAAGAGAGATGAGAATGTCCTGTAACAGGGGGGACATTAGGCCTGTGTCACGTGGTAAAAAACTGGCAAATATCACTACACCATAATATCTTAAACTGGACCAGTATACTTTTCTTATTGTTTAAAAAGTCATCCTTCAACTAAAATGATAAAATCATGGAAAGTTTAGCATTTCTTTTTTGGAAAGTTACTATTTCGAAATGGTACCGAATAGTAGGAATGACCCAGATACCAGTATCTTTGAAATGTCATAATTCTTAAATCTAAAATAAATATCTGCCCATCTTTACAGCTCTGGAGAACGTCTCCAAGTCAGTGCGTTTATGGAAGACGGCTGTGGAACTGGAGGAGCCAGAAGATGCTAGAATCATGCTAAGCAGAGCGGTCGAGTGCTGCCCTACCAGTGTAGAGGTACACACAGTCCTAATGATCCAAGACCCATAAACCTTTTTATGGTCCATAAAACGACTCCGTCTAACCATGCCGTCTCCCATAGCTCTGGTTGGCCCTGGCCCGATTAGAAACGTATGAGAACGCTCGTCGGGTTCTGAACAAAGCTCGTGAAAACATCCCCACAGACCGGCATATCTGGATCACAGCAGCCAAGCTGGAAGAGGCCAACGGCAACACACAGATGGTGGAGAAGATCATTGACAGAGCCATCACCTCACTGGGGGCCAACGGCGTGGAGATAAACCGCGAACAGTGGATTCAGGTCTGTCTGTACCCGTATATGACATTGACTTCCATTGTATGAACACAAAAGACATTTCTCAAAATATCATCTTTTGTGTGTAAAATACAGGTTTCGAACCACATTATTTTTGGGTGAACTATCCCTTTAATGCATTTGATTGTGAAGGGAAATGTCATTTAAGCAGTATAAAGATATTAAATATGAAGACCGCTCATGGCTCGTTTGACTTCTGTCTCAGGATGCAGAGGAGTGTGATAAGGCCGGCAGTGTGGCCACGTGTCAGGCTGTGATCAGAGCCGTGATTGGGATCGGCATTGAAGAAGAGGACTGTAAACATACGTGGATGGAGGACGCTGACAGCGTAAACATTTCGCCTTTTCACACCCACATACTGTTAACATTCAACAACACATCATGTTCATTACACAAATATTGAATGCTGATTGGCTGTTGTGTTGTAGTGCGTGGCTCATGGCGCTCTGGAGTGTGCCCGTGCCATCTATGCCCATGCGCTGCAGGTCTTTCCCAGCAAGAAGAGCGTCTGGCTGAGGGCCGCTTACTTCGAGAAGAATCATGGTACACGGTGAGAACCCATCACACCTCTGACCTTCCCTCTTCATTTATTCTATTTAATACCGAAATGTCAATCATCAAATGGATTTGCATTCTTCATCTCTCAGAGAGTCTCTGGAGGCTCTGTTACAAAGGGCTGTAGCTCACTGTCCCAAAGCGGAAGTCCTGTGGCTGATGGGGGCTAAATCAAAATGGCTGGCTGGAGATGTTCCCGCAGCCAGAAGCATCTTGGCTTTGGCGTTTCAGGTGAGCACTACCACCATTCATATCCCACAAACCCTCATCTGCGCCATTTGTGCTACTGAGCATAAATGAGACTTTGATTTGTGTTTACTTTTAAGCAGTCATATATAAGATTGGTATCACTTTACAACAAGGTGTTATTAATTAACATTGAAACAGCGTTTTGTAACCTGTACAGAAAATCCCGAGTCTGGAAGTTGAGACGTCTGTATGATATGCTTTAACATTATAACATTATCTATATACAGAGACTAAAAAAGGCCTTAGGCGATAAAATAGGCGATTTAATGGCTTGAAACTATACAAATGGCCGATCTAGTCACTACTGAATGCATACATTTAAATGAACTAACATTTAAATGTATGCATATGTATTTGCAAATAGCTTTTTTACATGCAGATTAATGCAGACAAACGCTGTATGAATGATGTAGATGCACCATCTAGTGGCTGTGTATGTTAATGAATTATTGCTGATTACAATTAAATTAAAAGTAGGCCTAATATAAACTACTCAAGGGGTGGAATTTGTTAATGCCATCTTATTTGCATTAGCATAAGATATTTGCACAAAGCATCAACCTATTTTATTAAATATTGTTTAGGTGACTCTTAAACTAATAAACTTTTGAACTGATATTTCCAAAATTGCCAGTCAGAATTGGGTAATTAGAATAGTTTGTTTTTGTGTTGCTAAGTGAAAAAGATCTATTTTTGGCCAACAGTTGCCTGTTTTTAATAATGGAACGTTTGATTGGGCAAGGGGTGCGTGCAGTCTTCCTTTTTTGTCCTTGGCTGATCACATGCCTGCCAGACGCATACCATGCATAGAAGTAAAATATCACGAATCACCCCGAAAGAATGAACAATGAGCTTACAAATTTGGCTTATACTTTATATAAATTCCTAAAAGATAGCGTCTATAATAAGTAGCTAACAAATAGTTGTTACAGATGTTTATAATCAACCTCTGTAGAATTCCTTTGTATTTTAATACAACAAAGGAAAGATTTAAAGTGTTTCTGTTCATAACACAACAGCTGTAAGAACACTCAGCTTGCCAATATTGTAAGCAAAGTGTCAAATTAAAGAGAACATACAAAAAATAGATGCAGGAGATTGAATTGCGAATCAGCGCCCTGCATTTCCCGAAAATAATCATTCCATTTTCAGTATCCAAACATTGAAAGGGCCAGTAAACACTCAATCAAGCTGTATGTGTGTGTCTCTTGTTGTTTTAGGCTAACCCCAACAGTGAGGAGATCTGGCTGGCTGCTGTGAAGCTGGAATCAGAGAATAATGAATACGAGAGAGCGCGCAGGCTGTTGGCCAAGGCCCGCAGCAGCGCCCCCACTGCCAGGGTGAGTGACCTGTGGTTCAGACCGCCCGCTTCCTCTATGCAACACGGGTGTAGGCTCTGCTGGGGACATACTGTTTTGTTTTTTTGCAACTTTTTTTGTTCTTTAATTGATCTTGTGAGATGACGGAGGATGATGGCTTGTGCAACATGATTAATGTGACACCAGCTGCAAGACGTTATGGGTAGTTGACAAATATTCCATACATGTGTCCTAAAGTGTGGTATTGCACAAATTTAGAAAACAAACTGTTAATAAAATATTATTAAATATTTATGTTTATAATATAATGCGTTTAAAGTTGCATATTTTACAAAATAACATAACTTCTCAATCTTCAACAATAAACTTATTTACAGTATATACAATAATAAACGTGTATATATACAAATATTTATTAATAATTTATATAATTTGATTATATAAATTAGTAATTACTGAAAAACTTTGTGTTTGAAGTCCCCACAGAATGGATCGTATACTCTACCGGTCAAAAGTTTTGGGACACTTGAGTGAAATGTTTCTCGTTATTAAAAAAAAGTGTATGCTTAAATGTCTGAAATTAGTTTAGTAGACAAAATATAATGTTTTCTTCATGACAAAACTAACATTTTATTTAATAAAACGGAGTTTAACTGAATAATGAAGAAAGAGCAGCCAATAAGAGCACAGCATAGATGCAAACTCCTTTAATTTAGTTTAAAACGCATCTCTCATCTCATTTTTTTAGTTACAACATAATTCCCATAGTTCCCTTTGTTTTATTTAATAATTTTGATGAGTTTATTATTATTCTAAAATATGGAAAAATATGAACACATAAGTAAGAGTCCAAAACCTCAAGGGTCAATTTTCTGAAATTGAGATTTTTGCATCATCTGAAAGCTGATAAATAAGCTTTCCATTGATGTATGGTTTGTTAGGGTAGAACATTATTTGGCCGAGATACAGCTATTTAAAAATCTGGAATCTGAGGGTGCAAAAAATCAAAATATTGAGAAAATCGCATTTAAAGTTGTTGCAGGCCGTTGCTAAAAAAACAGTTTTGTTTTAACGCTCTCTATTGGCTTACCTATTGGCTTACCGCTGTAATGACGTTGTGGAGAATAGATGAACCTGAAAGCAGAAATTCTAAACTTTACATAGATACCAAACTTGAGTGGGTAATACCCAAAGAGCGGGCAACAGCGACTGACGTTTGTAGGCGTGTTTCTGGCCATTTTTGTTCGCAATTTTGCTGCATCCACTCACAAAAATAAAGTTTTGATATCTTTACTATAGGAAATTTACAAAATATCTTCACGGAACATGATCTTTACTTAATATCCTAATGATTTTTGTCATACAAGAAATTTTGAATAAATTTGAAAAAAATACAATTTTGACCCATACAATGTATATTTGGCTTTTACTACAAATGTTCCCATGCTACTTAAAGGACCAGTCAGAAATGATTTTGTATTTCTGTCAAAAGATCCTCCAAAAAGTCACACACTGGACCTTTAAGACTGGTTTTGTCTGGTGTTGACTCTTGAAATTGAAAATCTCAAAAGTATAAACATACAGTACATATAACTATGGTCACATGAGAAATTGTGCTCTGTTTTCACAATGAAGAGGCTACAGAGTTTCCCCCGGCAGTGACACATCTTACTAGTCTTTTGATGGATGTATTGAAAGAAGGGGTGCAAGGAAATGTCAAAAGATCTCCTAAGTGGATGGTAACCACCTGATACCAGATATGCCTTTTTACCCGCTTAAGGAGCGTGAGATTTTTAGGAGGAAATGGTGCGGAGTATTAAAGGTGTCAGAATGGCCTCCTGTCTGGGCTTGTTTAACTCTTGGCTCCAGGAACAAGTGTCAGCATCTAGACGAATATCACAAGATCAGATGAACCTCAAGCGCTTGGCAAGATTTCTCTTGAGCGATAATGTTTAATATCACTAGTATGTTTTTTATGGATGCAGGCCATGTGAGGCTCTAACGGGAAAACGCTCGTAAAAATCTTGCTGTCCTCCATCTCCCCGACATGCACTTCAGGGCACCTTACTTGTTTTTGTGGATTTTACCCAACCTGTTGTTTGCTTTGATACTTGTTTAATGTCACCATGACAGGCAATTATAAGGTAATTGCTTCAGTATTAATCAATCACGAGTGTTTTCCATGTGAAATATGTGCAGGTGTTCATGAAGTCAGTAAAGCTGGAGTGGGTGCTGGGAAATATCCAAGCCGCACATGAGTTGTGTACCGAAGCCCTGAAGCATTATGAAGATTTCCCCAAACTCTGGATGATGAGAGGTCAGATCGAGGAACAGTCGGAGAACGTCGACAAAGCGAGAGAGGCCTACAACCAGGGTGTACGTTTTGTCGTCTCCATAGATTGGATGTTTATAACGTCAAACTAAAATGGTATTTAAAAACGTCTGTTTTGTCCGCTTTGCCTCTTTAGCTGAAGAAGTGCCCACATTCCATGTCCTTATGGCTCCTTTTGTCCCGTTTGGAGGAGAAAGTTGGGCAGCTCACGCGAGCTCGAGCCATCCTCGAAAAAGCTCGACTAAAGAATCCACAAGCCCCCGAACTGTGGTAAGAATCTATTAGAAAAGGCAAAAATACCGATATTCGGTTGAAAATGTTTCGAGACATTCTTCCTTCAATCCTTTCTAGGCTCGAGTCTGTCCGTCTCGAATTCAGAGGGGGCTTGAAAAACATAGCCAACACGCTCATGGCCAAAGCTCTGCAGGAGTGTCCCAACTCTGGTAAGACATGGTTTTCATCGACATCCCCAAAAGATGCACAAAGACACATTTTCACACTTCTTAATCGCTTGTTGTCCATCAACAGGCATCCTATGGGCCGAAGCCGTGTTCCTGGAGGCCAGACCTCAGCGCAGGACCAAAAGCGTCGACGCTCTGAAGAAGTGCGAACACGATCCTCACGTACTGCTGGCAGTGGCCAAGTAAGACTCTACACCAGATTCACACCTATCGAAATTCTCAAATCTGAATTCCGGCTTTCGGTGCAACCCTCCCACGCCCTTACGCCAAGAACAGTCTGATCTTGCCTGCAGCTTTTTTTTTCTTGGTTGCATTTATACCATGCCGGTGTTTGTGTCACCTGCAGATTGTTCTGGAGCGAGAGAAAGATAACGAAAGCCAGAGAATGGTTCCTGCGCACGGTCAAGATCGAGCCAGACTTGGGTGACACCTGGGGATTCTTCTACAAGTTCGAGCTTCAGCATGGAACAGAAGTAGGCATTCAACAATTGTAGTCTCTTGATGTTTATTTTCAAATCTTGCAGTTACAAATAAATTGCTGTGCTTTGTTACCTATCCTGAACCTGTGGACCCTTAATGGTTTTATAAGTATTTTTTGCCGAAACTTGACTTGATCAAAGTAGATTTCTGGTGAAATCCAAAGCGTAGTCCATGTCAGCTGAGAGAAATTTCTCTCCACATTTAATTTGGCAATGCTGAGGTAGACGCGGTTAGGGCTCAAAGCCTCTGGACAGAGAACTGACCAGTGCAGAAAAGATCTCTGGATTGTTTAGGGTCACAAAACCGTTGAAGGCTTTACTGGTGCATGCGTTGTAACGTGGTCATCACCAGACAGCTTAACCATATCTTTTTTCTAAAAACAAACTTTATGAAGATGTTAAACATCTCATCTCTTTTATTTTTTGTTTCTGTCCTTAAGGAGCAGCAGCAGGAGGTGAAGAAGCGGTGCGAGAATGCTGAACCCCGGCAAGGTGAGCTGTGGTGTGCCGAATCCAAGCACGTTCTGAACTGGCAGAAGAACATCGGAGAAATTCTGGTTCTCGTGGCTTCAAAGATCAAAAACACCTTCTGAAGTCCTGGACTGACAACAGATTTTCAAATCTTAGCATGTAGTTTTAAGAGAATCTGTGGATGAACGCTATTAGGTTTTGGTTTTTAAAGACTATTTTTCCACCGTTAACATTTTGTGTCCTCTGGACCAGTGATGGCTTCTTTATTTAGGTGTTTATGCGTTTTCTGTAATATTCTTAGACATAAGAATACCAAGAGATGTGCGACCATTTCGAGGATTGTTTCCAGCACCCTCGGGCATCATCACTATTTTCTGCTCGTCACGCTTGTGTAAATGTGCTGCTCATTGGCAAATAAATAAAGTCTGTAATATGCTTCAGATGTTGGTGCTCATGTCATATTTTTGCTGTTTGTAATGTGTATTGACAGTCCTCAAACATTCTCGGCGATTAGCTGCTGGTAATTCAGATTCCTGGTGTACTCTTTGCTTTTAGATGGTTTAAAATTTTTCAAGTAAGATTAAAGTCACCATGAAATTAAAACTGAAATTACTATTTTTTGGAAGTGTTCATTGTAAATGATTTATCCATGCTGGGCATTATTTTTAAAAAAGGAATGTGCCCTTATAATCGGTTATCAAAAAACATTATACTGCCCTTCTAAATGACATCACCGGCTTGGAATTTCAAGGTTCTGATTAAGGTCAGTCACAACTTGCATAATGCGATGTTTTATCTTTTTTTGATTTTCAGACTTTTTTTCGAAAACAAAACTGTCGTATCTACAAAAATGTAAATGGAGTGCTTAACCTTTGAAGCTTGTAATCTCAAAACTGCTCAGAATGTGGAACCTTTATAATTCCAAGGTGACTGTATGGATTGTCCAATGGCCAGACTTCCAATGATCCAATCAATCCCCAAAGGACAAACTCAAGACCCATCCTACATTTCTCATTCCTGAAGCCATCATGCATTGGTTATGCATTTTAAATGTCTCCTGGCATGTGCAGTGTTGGTGGGAGTCTGTCGCAGGGCCTGGACCAAAACTTAGATGCAAATAAAGAACGATGGCATCAAAAACTACTGGTTTAAAACGAATCTGGTTTATTCTAGTTCACGTCCTTATCTTCAGGTGTTAGCAATTAGCACTTAATCTGTGTTTCATAAAGTCCATGATTAATAAAGATTAATGCCTGCCCCTGGCTGATTTAAACCCTGGTTTGATTATTCATATCATCGTTTCTCAATCTGGGGGCCTTGGCCTCAAAATGCGTAACATTATTTAAGACGAAACACGCATAATAATAAAATAAGCTAAACGTAAATATATTCGTTTGTATTTTGGTTATTTTTATTAAAAAAAAACATCCGTCTTGTAACGCCAAGATTTAAAGAATATTTTATTGAATAGAAATAGTGAGCGGCCAATGGGGGCCTTAACATAAAAAAGGTTGATATGCACCACGTGATATAAAATTATTATAACTAAAAATTTCTCAGATTTAAACTCATAAATATTTAGCATTTCTGACCCGACAGCGAGTGTGTGTGGATTTCATCTCTCCATAAAGGACCCGTTTCCTGACCACAGCTGTGTAACGTTACCGTTAATGACAATAATAATAGGCTACAAACTCGTGCGCTGTGAGTGACTGGACTCGATATGCAAGAGTTTTATACAAAGTAATCCGCTGAAACCGAAACAAAGCTCAAACTTGATTGATCGCGGAAGTTTTCTCGACTTGATCAGACTGGAGATCTGGTGAAATCCAAAGCGCGATGCCAGCAGCCCGTGACGGCTGAGAGAAATCAGAGTCTCTCGCCACACGTTGATTTCGGCAATGCAGGAATGGACGCGGTTCGGGCTCGTGAACGCGCCTTTTGCCAGGACACCAACTAAAACGCCATCCAAAACCGCGTACCTAAAGTGGAAAGTTTTCTCACAGTCTGCCCATGAGGTTTTGTGGGGGAAACATGTAAAGCAGCGTCGGACGCCGCTGGACCACGTCCACTGTTACGAGCTCAGAGTGGTGCGCGCAGCAGTGCCTCAGTATCCCATGGTCAATGGTAAGATCTGTATCCCACCTCGTGAGATTTCAGTAAGGGTGCTTGTTATATTTTTGCATGATGTTTTACGTGATAAAATTGTACTAACCAACGGGCTATCGGTTCTAATAAAATACTACTACGTATAAAAGCTGATAAAAGGGGTCTGTATTTAAGCTGCAAACTAGTTTGCAAACTTTTTCAAAGAAATTACTCTGGGTTGCATTTAGGTTTATGCATATGCATTTGATAGACATTTTTCAGACATAATTCAAAGAGACCTAGTGTGCGTTCATATTGTCATAGCTATATGCGCGTACCTTGAGTTTCGAACCCATGACCTCTGTGCCGCAAAATATAACTGAATTGCGAGGGGGGGGGTGTTTCAAGGTATATTTATTGTTGAAAAAAATATTAGTGTGTAGGAAATTTTATATTTCTGTGTGGAAAGCGGAATGCTAATGCGTGTATTTTTTTGTTTTGTGCGCAGTTTGTGAACAGGCCTGCGGTCTGTGTGACCGTAATGCTGCTGCTCGCAGTGGCGGACAGTAAGCGCGCGTGCGATTATTCAATGATCATCAGCACCTACAGAGCGCTCATCTTGGTCGAGCTCCAGAAACTGGTACGAACCCGATTTTACATTTTTTTAATGTAGTGAACTTTCACCAAATCTGTAATTTATGTCTTGCATGATCATATCATCGAGCCTTATGTAAGCAACTGTGGACCTTGGAAACAGTTATGTTGTAAGGGCGTTGAAACATTAAGGAAAGTATCGCATATCTCACTCGCATTTGGTCTGCTGCTGCCATCTGCTGGTTAATTGGTTTAATGTCAACTGCAATAAATTGCTCTCATGTTTTCTCTCGACAAAGAATCTGACTGGTCCATTTGACATATCTAAAGAAACGGACCACTGTCCTTCTGAGAAGGTACAGCCCTACATGTACATGACTACATGTATGTTTTTGATGCGCATTCTGTCTATTGATTTTAGACAGTCACTTTAGCACTTTTGTGAACCAGATTTTTTTATTGTGCTGTCTTAATCAATTTTTACGGTAGGTTCATCGTATTCTGCGATATATTTATGGCATGACGCAGATCTTCAGCTGTCTAAATGAAGGCCATGCAGACAGCATGACAAAGGTGGTCTGCCAAATGGCCGAACTCATCAGACAGAACTGCCGCAAACCAGAAAGTTTGGTATGATTGATTTATAGCTAGAATAATACATTGACAATCTTGTAATCTAAAATTCCATTTTTTGTTTTACAGGGAAAAGGCCATAAAAAGACATCTAGCAAACCAGTAAATAGACGGAAAGGAAGACAACGGCGGAAAATGAAAATGATGGGGATGCTTATAAACTGCTGGCAGAAATTGCTCAGTGTGTCCGCTTATTAAATCACAGCATATATAGGTCTCGGCTTAACTCTTTATTTAAAACTCTATGCACATGATTTTCCCTCTTAACATTATTTATACACATTCACAGGTTATAATAAAAAGGTGGAGTGTTTTTTTTTTAACACTCGATCCGTGAAATAAGCTGAGGTTTTGTCTAATGCATTATACTGTACATTTGAAAAACACATCTACTGTGACGATAAAGTTATACAATGCATGTTTCTCTTTTCTGTTGTAGCCTATAGGCTCTCTGTTATACAGATAGGATATATGATTTGAGCATAGCCGGTCTGATACTTATTCATGGTAAACAGTTGCACAAAATAACCCTTACAATCATTTTTGTCATTTGTATATTTTATTTGGACGTTTTTGTATAACCATGGTTTTACTGTAAATACGTTGTTAAAAAACTGTAACAAAACCATGGTGAGTTTGTGGTTTAACTACGCTACTAACCATGGTTGTTATGGTTGCGTATAAATACAAATTTGTACTAAAAACATGGTTGATTTTGATTAGGGATGTACACGCGCGTGCACACACACACACACACACACATATACAGTATATATTGATAGACATTTACTGATGCTGCATATTGAGCCAAATGTACAACTGTAATATGCTGAAGTATTTCAACTTGGGTTCATGTTCTCACAGGTATAACACTAAACTACTCATAACACACACAATAAGCTGTTTTGATTACTTGCTTCTCTTTTTATCAACAATATTGAAATTGCTTCATGTTTTTAAACGTGTTTGGTGAAAGAAGGTGCTCATTTGTTTGCAGTTACTACTTTACGGTGCTACATTGTGGAAACCACCATTCATCTGATCGTTTTAATACTGACAATACTGGTTCACATTCATTCAAAGTGGCTATCGGGAACTCATTAAGCAGTTTCCCTCTCTTTGACAAGGATATTTAGCCGCTTCAGTGCTGCTCATTTATATCTATCAAACAATCAACATATTCAAGACTTCTTAAAAAAAATGAAAAAATAAAATCAATTTATAAGACTCTTAAATCCCAATTTATTTCGGAATAGAATTCCTTCTTCAACCATGCATTGTAAACTTTATGTAATTTACTCTCTGCCACAGTCAATCCCACAGAGAACGTGAAGCTGACGTCACTCCCTATGTTGCAGTGGCGCCGCCATCTTGGCAGGTTCATACTCCACCGCTATTGTTGTTTTGATATGTCCCGCTACTTGTTTTGTTTTATATATGGAGAAATCAAAAGTTAAAGAACCAGGGGCTTTTCCTGAACGACTCTGCGTAATGCACGTTTTAACACAGTAAGACCGACCTACCATTGTTATATTTCCTAATCAAACAAGAAAAACAAAACACTGCATTGAACACCCTAGTAGCCATCCTCCCAAGATGACGCAACATTCAACGCGAATGCAATGTGTACGACTTTTACTTTGTTGTCTTTTAATCGCTTTACCTCAGGCTCTCACTAAATCCTTGGTGTTTCGAGTCTGACGTCATCACGCAACCATGTTTTTGGCCATTTTAACAATCACAGGTAGTTTAGATGGTTAGAGATGTCCTGCAAAGTTTAGCTTCAACCCTAATCAAACACACCTGAACAGCTAATCAAGGTCTCACAAAGCAGACTAGAAACTTTCAAACAGGTGTGTTGAGCCAAGTTGGAGCTAAACTCTGCAGGACAGTGGCCCTCCAGGACCGACATTGGACACCCCTGGGTTAGGGTAAAGGTTTTGTAAGACTTGAAACACCAAGGATTTAGTCAAAACCAACAAGCCACGCCCACGGATCTGACTCGAAACACCATGGATTTAGAGAGCCCTCGGGGTCTTCAACCGGGGGTGGAACTGCAAGGGGTCCGCTAATTACTGAAAAAAACTTGTGTTAATTTTCGTGTAACATCCGCGACAATGATCCACGAGAAAGACAACGGAGAAAAAAATGACTCTTAATAAAACGGCCTGATTTTACAACAGAATGCATAACATCTGCACTAATTTCTTTCGCATCCAGAGACAACCTCTACCTCCACTAGAATAGTATTTGTGCCATTAACAAGGGTCAGTCATCTCATTGAAGCCTTAATAAAAACTAAGGTTCAAATAAATGTTTAATTGTCCATCTCACAGTAAAACGAAAATGTTTGATGCTGCAAATCCCTTAAAATAATCAAGCAATCTATATTAAAAACAAAAATAATACACAGAAAAGTATTTAGCCTATGTTCAACAATAAAATAATAGTCCAAATATTATGTTTCAACATAACATTGCTGTGACAATTGTGTCTATTTAAATAGCTCCGGTTACACATTTAGGGGGTCCCTGCTCCATGCATCTCTCATCTAAGGGGTCCTTGCCCCGAAAAACGTTGACGACCCCTGCTTTAAACCATCGCGTTGACAAGCCGAGGACTTTTATTATGAACTTGTCGAGTTCTTCCGGCTCGTCAGCCTTCGCTCATACGCATGCGCACTGTGTGCACTTCCTACTGTCAGCTGTAGAATTTCTGCATTTCCATATGTAGCTTTGATATTATTGTATTGTTTGAGTCCGTTCGCACCTCTTTGCTTCATGCTCACTTTTCTTTTCACCACCGTGTTTTGCGCCACATACCTGTCACCGATCACCAGTCATGTTAGCGGTAAAGACTTCACTGAGCAGGAAATGTCTCATTACAGGTAAGATTTATACATATTCTACTGAATACAGCCGTAAACATTGACATGCAGTGTGTGACTCAGACGATCACGGTACAGATGTTTGAACATTTGTTTGAAGTCACAGCTGTTATAACACCTGTAAAGGATTAGCAATGTTACCGTTTAGACTAGGCAAAGGGCTATTTATTGTCAATCAGCTTCGCAATGTGGTGAATGGTCATAAACTGTATAGATACACATCTTAACGACGTGACCGCAAGCTAGGCTAGGTTACGTTACCTGAACCATGCCTTATAAAAAATGTTCTGCTTTAAAATAATGTTGTCGGACAGTCATTGTGAAAGCTGTTTAACTCATTGTTTGTTTTTCCTTAAAAGAGACAGAATAAAGTCCATGTTTTATCATGCCTACAACAACTATCTGGAAAACGCTTACCCTTATGATGAGTTGAGACCTCTGACGTGTGATGGACAGGATACATGGGGCAGGTACAACCATTCTTACACATAGCTGTGGTATTATTTTAACAAGAATTATACTGGATTAATATGGCTCATATATTTATAGTGTGAGGAGGAAACGTCACTCTTGTTCTTGTTTGGCCACAAACAAACTTCCCAGTGCATCTATTATGTTCCATATCTTGCATCCTATGAAATAAAATGTCTTATAAGCCTATATAATAGTTGATGGTCTCTTATTTTAATAGCCATGACATTGACAGCAAGTTTATAAGTTTAGTATATTATTGTAATAAAATATATATTTCTTTCAGTTTCTCTCTCACACTCATTGATGCACTGGACACATTGCTGGTATGTCATTTAATCTTAAATGATGCGATTTTACCTTTAGTTGAGATGCTAAAAATGTACTTGTTTAAATCTCATTCCAGATTTTGGGGAACCACACAGAGTTCCAGCGTGTGGCCACATTGCTTCAGGACACGATTGACTTTGACACTGATGTGAATGCGTCCGTTTTTGAGACAAACATTCGGGGTAAGGCAGCTGGTGTTGTGTTAGGCCTGCTTATCTTGTATAACCGGTTTCAAGCCTCATTGAGATTCAATGACTACACTGGTTCGTTTGACTAGTCACTTGTGTATGTGGTTTATTACGTTCTGGTCACCTAAACAAGTGTGCTTCCCTGCAGTGGTCGGTGGGCTTCTGTCGGCCCATCTGCTTTCCAAGCGTGCGGGGATGGAGGTTGAGGAGGGCTGGCCTTGCTCTGGACCTCTCCTGCGGTTGGCAGAGGATGCTGCCCGTAAACTACTGCCTGGTATGTGAGCAAATGCACATGTCAAGTCTGCAGGCCTTAATTTATAAATACATAAATAACTAAACGACTGTATCGCTAGAAACCTAGACAGATTTTTAGGTGTTTGTCATTGCAATGGCAGTGCATGGTGCTTGTGACACCTTACATAGTACATCAACACCTTACAATGCAGCCTGCCCATTTCAGCATTCCAGACACCCACAGGCATGCCATATGGCACGGTTAACCTACTGAAGGGTGTTAACCCCTCTGAGACCCCTGTCACCTGTACTGCTGGAGTGGGCACCTTCATCCTGGAGTTCTCCACCCTTAGCCGACTCACGGGAGACCCTGTGTTTGAGAATGTGGCACGCAAAGCTCTCAAGGCCTTATGGAGAACACGCTCCGATATTGGCTTGGTAAGATCTTTTTATCTGCCGGTCATGGAGTTTGTCGCACATTCGTGACACTTTAAGAAGTTTATTCAAAATACTTTGGTTTTAGCTTTGACCATTGCTGATAGTCTTTAACTTGTAATTGTAGTAGTTAGTAAGGCTTTGAGCAAGTGCTTCTAAGAACCAGTAAGATTTATGTTTTTGACTGGCGATTTCTTTGTGAAGCGTTTATCACTTGAAAATCAGTTACTAGAACAGTAGCCGAATAAAAAGGCAAAACACAGATTTTACATCTGATTTAAGGGTTCCTGTAAAACAGATAATTGTTATTTGAATCCATCTTGTCTTTACCACGATCATATGAATATGAACCATATGCTCCAAATCCGATATCAATTATAGCCGTTTGCTTATTGCTGTTTTACACAGCTGGATTTTTTTGCTATTTTATGTTATTTTACAGTTATTTAGGGCTGTTAATTAATCACGATTAAGTGCATCCAGAATAAAAGTTTGTGTTTACATAATATATTGATACAGTCTGTGTGCTGTGTATATTAATTTTGTATTTCTAAACACATGTGTATATTTAGGGAATATTTGCATGTACATATTTACATTTATATATAATTTATTTAAAAAATTGTCTTAAATATATGTATGTATATGTATTTATAAATACAAAATGAATATGCAAAGTGCACAAACATATATTATGCAAGCACAAACTTTTATTCATCTTTGTGTAACAGCCTTAATTTGCATTACTGTTTTACAAAGTGTCTATTTTGTATAAAATTGTATAAAGTAAATAGTGATAGATGGATATATCGCTAAACTGATATATTTGGTTGATACTTAGATTTTTTAAAATGTAATATAAAAAAAAGACATTTTATCCACAGCTCAGCAGTTTTTCTGTTCGACCGCTCGGTAGCAATTTGTTCTTAAAAAAGGTACACAAACATTGTATATTAAGTCCTTATAATACATTTAAATTCCTTTTTTTATTTAGCTGCCCGAGATTAACGTAATGTCATGTGTGCACTGTGCACCTTCTCATGGTTTCAAGTCTTGTTAATGCTTAGCTACATGCTACTAACTGGCCATATACACATAATACTTGTTCATTTAGTTTTACCCATTTTCTGTATGTCTCTCATTTACTGTATTTGCAGTTTTGTTATATTAACCTCTTATTATGCTTTTTAGTATCTGTATCTGCCATAAAAAAACAAACAAATCGGTTGACCACTACAAGTGGATCATAATTGTTTTTAAAATGCAGTACTGAAGCCCCATCCCTACACTTAAAAAACTGTCACTGGTGCGAAAGCAAAATATACAAAAATTTACAAATGAGATTGACAAATTTGTAGGAATTAGCCAACTCGTATTGTGTTTGAAAATAGCACAGATTGTGTTGGAAAATAGCAAACACTAAAAAACATCCCAGCTTACATATTTGTCTAAATGTATGCTCTTATGCAATACATGCAAACATCTTACAGACGTACCTGTGCTATCTTGGCCTGTTTGTTTACTCTAAAGCAGTAGCTGAATCATTCTGAGAAATATTTTTAATTTGCATTCTGATCTAAAAAAGCAAAGACAAAATTCCGTTTTTGATTTAACACATCGAAACGTTCTGTAATCTTAACAAAATACAAACAGCTGCACAGGTATATTGCCAAAATGGCTTTGGCTAACTCCACCTTACTGACCTTTATGTACTGTCTTTTCAGGTGGGCAACCATATAGATGTTGTAACCTCTAAGTGGGTGGCTCAGGACGCAGGGATTGGTGCGGGAGTGGATTCATACTTTGAGTATCTTGTAAAGGGAGCCATCATGTTGCAAGACGAGGAGCTGCTGACAATGTTTTATGGTAAAATCACCAAAATATATTATTACAGTCTTCTAGTAACTGTTGATACATTACAATATTGCATATGTCTTGGTGTTTTGCTTATCATAACACCAACGGCTAATACGTTTGATGGTGACTGTTTTTTCTTTCTCGTGTAAAAGCATGAACAAGCCCTCAATGTGTGTTGCAGAATATGATAAGTCCATAAAAAACTACACTAAGTTTGATGATTGGTATCTGTGGGTACAGATGCATAAGGGAACAGTGTCAATGCCTGTGTTTCAATCTCTGGAGGCTTTCTGGCCTGGATTACAGGTGAGAGACGATCCCTTTCCTTTCATCATTCCAACACACTACAGAGTGTAATTATTTTGAGTTCATTTGGTTTATAAATCATCTATATGGACATTTGAAACTCTTCTGGTCCCAATTCATGTACATGTTGTTCTGTACTGTTTATTTTAAAATCAGAGTTTAATAGGTGATATTTCTAGTGCAACAAAGACCTTCCATAATTACTACAGTGTATGGCGTCAGTTTGGAGGCCTTCCGGAGTTCTACAGCATTCCTCAAGGATATACAGTGGACAAACGGGAGGGATACCCTCTTCGGCCAGGTATCAACAATAAGAGATTATAGCGGTATCTTCGAACGATTCATGTAAATCATTCATTTGTTGTCTTTATCCAGTAACGCTGTTGTTCTTTCTCATACTGGTTTTAGTCCACTCAAAACTTCAATTAATCCTCTAGCAACTACCCAGAACACTTTAGCAACCATATAGAACACCCTGGTAATGCTCTAGCATTTTCCCAGGACACCTAAGCAATCACCGAGAACTCCCTAGCGACGCTCTAGCAACTACCAGAACACCTTAGCAACCACCCAGAACTCCCTATTGATGCTCTAGCAACTAACCAGAACACCATAGCAACCACAGAGCAGTATTCTAGCTACTACCCAGAGTAATGCTCTAGCAACTACCCAGAACACCTTAGCAACCACCTAGCAATGCTTTAGCAACTTGCCAGAACACCTTAGCAACCACTGAGTAGTGCTCTCGCAACTCCCAGAATACCTCAACAACCACCTGGAACTCCCTAGTGATATTTTAGCAACTACTCCGGACCATTTAGCAACCACCTAGTAATGCTCTGACAACTACCTAGAATACCATAGCAACCACTGACTAATGCTCTAGCAACTACCCAAAACACCTTAGCAACCACCTATTAATGCTCTAGAAACTACCCAGTATACCTTAGCAACCACCTAGAACTCCCTAGTGATACTTTAGCAACTACTCGGGACCCCTTAGCAACCACCTACAATGCTCTGACAACTACCCAGAAAACTTTAGCAACCACCTAGCGATGCTCTAGCAACTACCCAGTATAACCTAGCAACCACCTAGAACACCTTAGCAACCACTTAGGTATACTTTTGTAACAACCCAGGTTACCTTAGAAACCACTAAGCTATGCTTTTGTAACTACCCAGGACACCTTAGCAACCACCTAAAACACCATAGTAACAACCTATGAACACGTCAACAACCACTCAAAACACTGTAGAAATGATTTCACAAATGCCGTGAAAGTTGGCAACATACAAAATGCATTTTCAATAATCTTTCAAAGCTCAGAGCGTGTGTTTGTGTTTTAGAGTTGATCGAGAGTGCCATGTATCTGTATAAGGCCACCGGTGACTCGACCTTCATGCAGCTCGGCCGGGATGCAGTAGAATCGATAGATAAAATCAGCCGGGTGAACTGTGGCTTTGCCACTGTGAGTTTCACTACAGTTTATTAGTCTCAAATCTTGTGCATAACATATACTGTATATATAAACATGAAATCTTCACCTGTCTGCTTCTGATGAAGGTTAAGGACGTGAGGGACCACAAGCTGGATAACCGCATGGAGTCCTTCTTCCTGGCGGAGACCATTAAATACCTTTACCTCCTTTTCGATCCTGAAAACTTCCTGCACAACAGCGGCACTGAGTTTGAGCTCGGCGGCCCACAGGGGGACTGCGTACTCAGCGCGGGGGGTTACGTCTTCAACACTGAGGCTCATCCGCTCGACCCCGCCGCCCTTCACTGCTGCAGCCGGGACCAGGAGGAACACAAAGAGCTACAGGATATACTCCTCAGCTTCTCTGAACCACTCAGGCCCTCCATGGACCAATCAGAGGAGACTTCAGGGGCCTGGGACCCGCCTGAGAGCATAGCACTGAAGCCGGGCGAGAGACGGAAAGCTCCTGTGCTCTCTTGCCCCACTCAACCTTTTAGTGCCAAACTGGCTGTTATGGGTCAAGTCTTCTCTGACAACTCATGAACAGACTTCAATCTTCTCGTGAACAGTGTACAAAGGTGGAGAGTATGTTTGTAATTTAATTTTGGAAAGATTAAACATTTTCTAAATGTGTGGATTTTTCCACCCCCTTTTATTAAAAAAGTTTTAGATGACGATTCAAGTGCAGTTATTTTAGTCTAACACAGTTTTCAAAAACAATAGGTGGCTGCAAAAATTAAATTGTTGGTAGTGCTGTCTTGGTTTCCAGTACAAATATCTAAATATTCTTTGTTATAACAAGAAAAAATATCTTGTACTTAATAAAGAAGTAAAACCTAATTTAAATCAAATTTTCTTTCCCCATTGGCAATTTTTTATGTAAATTAAGCTACTTAATTTTTTTTTTTTAGAAAACATGACTTGATATCTTAGGTCCATTAGCTTCTCAAGTATATCCGAGAAGCAAATATATTTTTTAAGTATAAAAATATATTTATCATATTAATACAGACACAAAAACAAGAGACCATTTCAAAATGATTTATGTTTTTCTGAACTTTTTATAGGTATGCGTTTAGGTAAAATGATCATTTTTGTTTAATTCTGTGAATTACTAACAATATTTCTCTCAAATTTCAAATATTTTCTATTGCATTCATTTTCAGAAAATGAAAACTTGATAAACAGGTCAAAATAACAGAAAAGATGCTCTGTATTTTTTTTCAGACCTCAAATACTTCAAAGACAAGAAGTTATTGTTTCCACTTTTATGCAATACGACAGCAACATTTGTACATGTATTTAGGAAAAGTTTAGGAAAAAATATTTTTTAATGTGATTACCTCGATTTTTATCAGTTTTCATGTGTCCTGTCATGCTGTCAGTCTTTCACGTTGCTGTTGGGTGACTTTGTCACTCTTGAGGTTTTATTTTGTTGAAATTCTGGACACAATACATCTAGAACTGTTGATTTAATGAAAATTTTGTATGTTCTCTTAATTATATTTTTTTATCATTTTTTTATATTTGTACTGGATAACAAGATTTTCTTTATTGCCGTGTATGCACCTTCAGTGCTTGGCCAATAAATATTAGTGTAAATTACGCCAAACTGAAAATTTCAAGTGTTCAAGTGGTAAGTGTTCTGCAGATCCTCTCACCCGTTCATTCACACAATAAAGAAGAAAATCTTCTCAATATATCACACAAGACCAAATGCTGCTGCTTAGCTGAGTTCTTAAGTCTAAAGCCGCGGTCACACTTGACTTTTCCCTCCATTGACTTCAATTCATACTCATGAATGGCTTAAGCCGTGGTCAGACTTGACTTTGAGCATGCGAAGATCGTTCGGACGGTGGTACGAAAATGGGCATTTTTTACATTTATGTACAGAGAGGTGCACGCTGTGACATTCTGATCTTCTATTGGTCTCACGCACTCACGTGACGCGAATTCACAGGTCTGAGTTCATCAAACTTGATCTTTGCTACGCAGCAAAATATCGTTGGACGGGCTTGCGTTTCCGGTCTGTCGCATTGACATGCGTATGAATGGAAGTCAATTGTGGGAAAAGTCAAGTGTGACCGCGGCTTACATCCCACTGTTTCATGCCAACAAATTCAATTGAAGCTATTGAGCCTTTAGGAGTAATTTTCACGTGAGAAAGCATATGAGAGCCAGAGGGCAAAAGTTTATGCCCTCAAGCAGTTTGTGCCCGTTTTCTGTTTTTCTTTAATGCTGGGATTAGTGAGTTCATTGGTGCTTTAATTTGCATTACAAAGAATGGATGTCCATTACTCATCCATTACAAAGAATGGATGAGTTACAAATGATCTGCTATTGGTGTCTGACCAAGGTTGTATCTCGTTATTGGTGCTGCTAGACCTTAGTGCTGCATTCGACACCATTGACCACAGCACACTCCTACATAGACTCGAAAATTACGTCGGCATTAAAGGAATAGCTTTGAAATGGTTTAAATCTTATTTATCCGACCGTTTTCAATTTGTAGCAATAAACAATGAGGTGTCACGCAAATCGCAAGTCCAGTACGGTGTACCACAGGGCTCAGTCTTAGGGCCTCTGGTCTTCGCATTATACATGCTACCTCTAGGAGATATAATAAAGCGACACGGAGTTAGCTTTCACTGTTATGCTGATGATACTCAACTTTATATTTCCTCGAAGCCTCATGAAACACAGCAGTTCCATCGAATAATGGAATGCATAGTCGATATAAAAAACTGGATGAGTAACAACTTTTTATTACTGAACTCGGACAAAACGGAAGTGTTACTTATTGGACCGAAAACTGCTATAAGTAACAACCAAGAATACTGTTTAACTATTGACGGATGTTCCATAAAACCCTCGTCGTCAGCAAAGAATCTTGGCGTTCTATTCGATAGTAATCTGTCATTTGAGAGCCACGTCGCCAACACCTGTAAAATTGCGTTTTTCCATCTTAAGAATATATCTAAACTACGTCATATGCTGTCAATCTCAGATGCAGAGAAGTTAATTCATGCATTCATGACATCAAGACTAGATTACTGTAATGCACTGTTAGGTGGTTGCCCTGCAGGCTTATTACAAAAACTCCAATTGGTCCAAAACGCGGCAGCTCGAGTTCTTACACGTACAAAAAAGTATGAACATATTAGCCCGGTTCTGTCAACCTTGCACTGGTTACCTATAAAGCATCGCGTTAACTTTAAAATCTTGCTTATTACCTATAAAGCCTTACATGGTTTAGCTCCTCAGTACTTGAATGAACTCCTTTTGTATTACAGTCCTTCACGTGCATTACGCTCTCAGGCGTCCTGTCAGTTGGTAATACCTAGAATTTCAAAATCAAGTGCAGGTGGTAGATCCTTTTCCTATCTAGCGCCTAAACTTTGGAATAGTCTTCCCTGCACTGTCCGGGAGGCAGACACACTCTGTCAGTTTAAATCTAGACTAAAGACGCATCTTTTTAATCTTGCATACACTANAAACTTGATAAACAGGTCAAAATAACAGAAAAGATGCTCTGTATTTTTTTTCAGACCTCAAATACTTCAAAGACAAGAAGTTATTGTTTCCACTTTTATGCAATACGACAGCAACATTTGTACATGTATTTAGGAAAAGTTTAGGAAAAAATATTTTTTAATGTGATTACCTCGATTTTTATCAGTTTTCATGTGTCCTGTCATGCTGTCAGTCTTTCACGTTGCTGTTGGGTGACTTTGTCACTCTTGAGGTTTTATTTTGTTGAAATTCTGGACACAATACATCTAGAACTGTTGATTTAATGAAAATTTTGTATGTTCTCTTAATTATATTTTTTTATCATTTTTTTATATTTGTACTGGATAACAAGATTTTCTTTATTGCCGTGTATGCACCTTCAGTGCTTGGCCAATAAATATTAGTGTAAATTACGCCAAACTGAAAATTTCAAGTGTTCAAGTGGTAAGTGTTCTGCAGATCCTCTCACCCGTTCATTCACACAATAAAGAAGAAAATCTTCTCAATATATCACACAAGACCAAATGCTGCTGCTTAGCTGAGTTCTTAAGTCTAAAGCCGCGGTCACACTTGACTTTTCCCTCCATTGACTTCAATTCATACTCATGAATGGCTTAAGCCGTGGTCAGACTTGACTTTGAGCATGCGAAGATCGTTCGGACGGTGGTACGAAAATGGGCATTTTTTACATTTATGTACAGAGAGGTGCACGCTGTGACATTCTGATCTTCTATTGGTCTCACGCACTCACGTGACGCGAATTCACAGGTCTGAGTTCATCAAACTTGATCTTTGCTACGCAGCAAAATATCGTTGGACGGGCTTGCGTTTCCGGTCTGTCGCATTGACATGCGTATGAATGGAAGTCAATTGTGGGAAAAGTCAAGTGTGACCGCGGCTTACATCCCACTGTTTCATGCCAACAAATTCAATTGAAGCTATTGAGCCTTTAGGAGTAATTTTCACGTGAGAAAGCATATGAGAGCCAGAGGGCAAAAGTTTATGCCCTCAAGCAGTTTGTGCCCGTTTTCTGTTTTTCTTTAATGCTGGGATTAGTGAGTTCATTGGTGCTTTAATTTGCATTACAAAGAATGGATGTCCATTACTCATCCATTACAAAGAATGGATGAGTTACAAATGATCTGCTATTGGTGTCTGACCAAGGTTGTATCTCGTTATTGGTGCTGCTAGACCTTAGTGCTGCATTCGACACCATTGACCACAGCACACTCCTACATAGACTCGAAAATTACGTCGGCATTAAAGGAATAGCTTTGAAATGGTTTAAATCTTATTTATCCGACCGTTTTCAATTTGTAGCAATAAACAATGAGGTGTCACGCAAATCGCAAGTCCAGTACGGTGTACCACAGGGCTCAGTCTTAGGGCCTCTGGGGCAGTCGTGGCCTAATGGTTAGAGAGTCGGACTTGTGACCAGGAGGTTGCCGGTTCGATTCCCAGGGCCGGCAGGTAACGACTGAGGTGCCCTTGAGCAAGACACCTTATCCCTACTTGCTCCCCGGGCGCTGCAGTGATAGCTGCTCCGGGTGTACGTGTGTTCACCACTTGCTGTGCGTGTGTTCACTACTCTCTGGATGGGTTAAATGCAGAGGTCACATTTCGGGTATGGGTCACCATATCTGACTAATAGGTCACTTTCACTTTTCACTTTCTGCTCTTCGCATTATACATGCTACCTCTAGGAGATATAATAAAGCGACAAGGAGTTAGCTTTCACTGTTATGCTGATGATACTCAACTTTATATTTCCTCGAAGCCTCATGAAACACAGCAGTTCCATCGAATAATGGAATGCATAGTCGATATAAAAAACTGGAGGAGTAACAACTTTTTATTACTTAACTCGGACAAAACAGAAGTGTTACTTATTGGACCGAAAACTGCTATACGTAACAACCAAGAATACTGCTTAACTATTGACGGATGTTCCATAAAACCCTTGTCTTCAGCAAAGAATCTTGGCGTTCTATTCGATAGTAATCTGTCATTTGAGAGCCACGTCGCCAACACCTGTAAAATTGCGTTTTTCCATCTTAAGAATATATATAAACTACGTCATATGCTGTCAATCTCAGATGCAGAGAAGTTAATTCATGCATTCATGACATCAAGACTAGATTACTGTAATGCACTGTTAGGTGGTTGCCCTGCAGGCTTATTACAAAAACTCCAACTGGTCCAAAACGCGGCAGCTCGAGTTCTTACACGTACAAAAAAGTATGAACATATTAGCCCGGTTCTGTCAACCTTGCACTGGTTACC
Source organism: Triplophysa rosa (assembly GCF_024868665.1). Classification (NCBI taxonomy): domain Eukaryota; kingdom Metazoa; phylum Chordata; class Actinopteri; order Cypriniformes; family Nemacheilidae; genus Triplophysa; species Triplophysa rosa. The sequence goes on from NC_079910.1 coordinate 16,721,383, forward strand.
TATAAAGCATCGCGTTAACTTTAAAATCTTGCTTATTACCTATAAAGCCTTACATGGTTTAGCTCCTCAGTACTTGAATGAACTCCTTTTGTATTACAGTCCTTCACGTGCATTACGCTCTCAGGCGTCCTGTCAGTTGGTAATACCTAGAATTTCAAAATCAAGTGCAGGTGGTAGATCCTTTTCCTATCTAGCGCCTAAACTTTGGAATAGTCTTCCCTGCACTGTCCGGGAGGCAGACACACTCTGTCAGTTTAAATCTAGACTAAAGACACATCTTTTTAATCTTGCATACACTACACTTCCATAAAGTGTGTGTCTTTGTGTGTGTGCGTGCATGTCTTTGTGTGTGCGCGTACTTGTCTGTGTACGTGTGTGCGTCCGTGTGTGTGTCTGTGTGTGTGTTAGTACGTGTGCATATTGTGTGTGTGGAGTGTTTTGTATGTGGGTATGTCTGTCTTCTTTGTTTTCACCTTTTTCTTGTTTTTGCAGGTACAACTTTAATTGGTTTGCTTATAGTCAATATGTCTTATGTACAGCTGCTTTGTAACAATGCAAATTGTAAAAAGCTCTATATAAATAAAGTTGAGATGAGTTGAGTTAATGCATTTAATGCAAAAAGAGGAGTAACTATGCCAGCTAAAATAAATGTTTTATGTGTAAATACTCATACTGTAAATTTCCGATCTTATTCATATATCTGAATCCCATCACATATTCTTAATTTTATTTAGTTCAGTGTAAAAATGGTCTTTTCATCATCAAACTATACTGTGGAGACTCTAGGCTCAAATCCTCAACGTGGGCCTCATTTATGAAACGAGCGTATACGACTGAAACTGGGCGTATGGTCGTTTCCACGCAAAACTTGGCATTTATCAATATGGACGTGAGCGGTTGCTATGATCAAATCTCACGACAGGTCTCAGTTCGTGTACCCAAGTTTTGAGATAGGGTGAAGGTCTGTGTACACTTTACCCTTTTGATAACTGAAAATGAACAATGACAAATAGAAAGATAATGACAAAGGAAGCATGAAGTGCTCTAAAACTTCCTGGTATACAGCTGCGTTGACCTTGGACCTCAGAAAACACAGTGGACCAACACCAGCAGATGACATGGCACCCCAAACCATCACTGACTGTGGAAACTTTACACTGGACCTCAAGCAACGTGGATTCTGTGCCTCTCCTCTCTTCCTCCAGACTCTGGGACCCTGATTTCCAAAGGAAATGCAAAATTTACTTTCATCAGAGAACATAACTTTGGACCACTCAGCAGCAGTCCAGTCCTTTTTGTCTTTAGCCCAGGCGAGACGCTTCTGATGCTTCCTGCTGCTGACCAACTTTATGGAGATGCAGATTTCATTTTCCAACAGGACTTGGCACCTGCACACAGTGCCAAAGCTACCAGTACCTGGTTTAAGGACCATGGTATCCCTGTTCTTAATTGGCCAGCAAACTCGCCTGACCTTAACCCCATAGAAAATCTATGGGGTATTGTGAAGAGGAAGATGCGATATGCCAGACCCAACAATGCAGAAGAGCTGAAGGCCACTATCAGAGCAACCTGGGCTCTCATAACACCTGAGCAGTGCCACAGACTGATCGACTCCATGCCACGCCGCATTGCTGCAGTAATTCAGGCAAATGAGCCCCAACTAAGTATTGAGTGCTGTACATGCTCATACTTTTCATGTTCATACTTTTCAGTTGGCCAAGATTTCTAAAAATACTTTCTTTGTATTGGTCTTAAGTAATATTCTAATTTTCTGAGATACTGAATTTGGGATTCTCATTAGTTGTCAGTTATAATCATCAAATTAAAAGAAATAAACATTTGGCCAAAGAAATGATGGTGAGATCTGAAGCGACAGCTGAGACAGATAGCAGATCGTTTTTCTGGAATGGGTCTGGAGTGGAGGCAGGGCGTTCATGTTTGTTTGTTAGAGGGCTGTGTTTCACATTAAATGAATTATAAACGTTTTTATCAAGAAGTCTTCATTTGTTTTGTAGTTCTTGTTTAATGCTCATATACCGTGAGATCTTTTTTGTATAGTAATTAAATCTATGAAGCTTTCAGCACGGTTTTGGCTGCCTCTTGTTTTGCTTTTGAATACGAGTCTCGTTCTCACTCCTGTTATAAATGCAAAGGCTGGAAGACATTCATGTATTTTGTAAAAATGACTGATGTGCGTTAGTAAAGAATGTGAGCCGACATGTTTCTTTTTATGCTGCGTTTTTCCCTATGTGAACTCCCTGTTTGCGCATGTGCGCATTAGCCTGGCAGTTTAATTGATGACAGGAATTGATCACCACGAACACACATTTGCATTTGGTTGATAATTATGTGCTTGTTCTGTTTAGTGAGGCTTATGCATCTCAGAAGAAAGAGAATCCACCTTTCTTACCCCAGAACGAGTCCTCGTCATCGACCTCTTCTGAACCTCAGAGCTCTCGCACCAATTTACCGTCTGGTAAGAGGCGACGGGACTTGAGCGAGAATGATGATGAAGACAATGGCTCCACACCTCTCCGCAAGAAAACCAAGCATACTGCTTTGTGAAGAACATCCAGAGCGCTTCATCATCATTTTGTATATATTATGTAAATATTATGTATATAATTAGATAGCACGGACTTAATAAAGAGTTATATAGTTTGTTAATATAGTTAATAAAGTTTGAAGAGTGTTTATGAAACCTTTGACATAGTAGCATCCTTGCGTTTATACACACACTCACACACAGACGCATGCATGCGCGCGCACACACACACAAACAAACAATAACAATAAAAAATAAGATAAACCTTAAAAGTAATATGGAAATTGTCATGCATTGCAACACATTTCTTCTCACTTTTCGTGTTTCGTCCATTTTCTCTGCTGCTAAAGAAACTCTTAAATCTCTTAAAAGTCCTCCTCGCAACTATTCAAATTTGACATTAAGAGCTATTTTAAGGGATAAGATGCTTTATGAATTACTTTTTTCTTTACTAGGATCTTTTCTGTCATTTTAAGGGGAAGCGCCCACATTTCTAAGAATTTTCTCCGAATTTTGTCTCTAGGAGCATCTCATGATTTTTCATGAATACGGGCCCAGATCAAGGACCAGAACTGACTGTTTTATAAATGAAACTAAACCCATGAGATTGTGACATTCCTGTCAGGCCCTAGTCCTATTTTCCCCCTTTTTCCCCAAGGATGTTCTTTTGCCACGCTCCCTCACCTGTCCCTCATTGTTTTTGCCTGCACCTGTCCCTCATCAGAGATTATTTATTTTCACACCTGCACCCCATAATCCGGACACTGTATGTACCCTCCTTTGCCCATTGTTCTTTGTCTATTATTAATGTATATATGTTACCCTGTTCCATGGAAGAGGTTGCTTGTTGTGTTATCATGTTTGTTCCGTGGATGTTTTTGATTACCCAGTTTTGTTCCTGTTATCACTTTTGGTTTATTAAACCTTTGTCATACACCTCCGGTTCCTCGTGGATTCGTCTGTCATCAGTGAGTGTTACAGAGATATAATGGCAAACCCTATTAACTCAAGCAGTTTGGATGAAGCCAAGCTAGTATTTTTTTACATTCACGTTTAAATCTTTGGCCAGAAGAATGTTCTCCAGCTTGAGGTCATGTTGAACCACACTAGTCTGGGAAGATTTTCTCAGTAAACGTATGGCAGGACATTTTATCTTATGCATTTTTTATGAAGTGCTTCAAACTTTTTCTCATATGCTCCAGTGATTGTCTAATGTTCACAAGTTGAATTTTTGTTTAATTACTTCATGGCAGTAATGTGAAGCACATGTGATTTGCCTGAAGAAATGTCTGGCCTCTTGCTCGGATAACCTCTGCCTCTCGAATGTACAGTATACAGCTTTCCTCTGCTCGTATATTCCATCACCATCACAATCCTCTCTCTGTTCTCAAACACTGAAAAAAAACCCACACAATCATCAATCTTATATTTGATCTAATATTTGATGTTTTTCAAATTGTAAATTTAAGCAGAACATGAAGTTACTCAATATATTTGAGATAAATGTCTTGTTAATGATTTTCGGTTTTGTTCAAGTTAATTAAAGCAACAATATTTCAATAACCGAAGAATATGTAAAAGTATGGTGTTTGGGGCAATCTGTTGTTGGGACTAAAGGCACACTAATAAACAGCTGGCTGACGTTTCCATTTGTTGATATGAAATAGATTCAGATGTTATATATTAAGTTGGGTGTCCACTTTAGAGATGATCACATTTATAATGAAACCATTATATTTAAAATATTAAATAAATCACATATCATAAAATAGCCTTTTAATTGATCTGTATTATTGTTTTACCCTCTTGTAAAAATAGCTAGACCTTACACAAGACAGAAAATGACATGTTATACGACACAGGATGCAGACAGATCTGACAATGGAAAACAATGTATACAAGTGTAAATGAGTAGCCTACTTTCAAAACAGGTAAAGCCTTGATCCTGCAGGAAGATGATATAAGTATTACAAGATAATGTAACATGTATTTCCATTGTGTAATATTTACTGTGGAACAATTTACAATGTTAATCTATGTGTAATAAGTAAAAGTCTGTTTTAAACTTAATTTTGTTTAACTTTGTTTCACATTGTTGACATTCTTTGCTGTCAGTACATTTCTCCCTGTCATAGAAATATCGTGATATCCCTTATGATGAACTATTACAGGATGTTTATAAAGAGGAGGTATAGATTCAGCAGTGCTAACCTGCCGACATATGAAATAAAAAGGATTTTAAAGATAGAGGCTTGTGCTTTTCGGAAGACAGGTTTCAAACTGAGAAATGTCACCAGCATCAGTTTCATGTATCTCTGACTATGCAAACCTGAGATTGAAGGGGGATATGTTTTCGGCAGGTGTTGCCAAAATCGTACCCCCCCACCAAAACGTTTTCTATTAAAGATCGTGGCTTGTGCTTTTCAGGAGACAGACTTCAGACTGAGCAATGTCAACAGCATCGGTTTTATGTATCTCTGACCTTACAATCCTGAGATAAAAGGGGGAGTATGATTCCGGCAGGTGCCGATTAAGTAATGCAGAGGTAGACATTACATAATGCTTTAGCAGCTTCAGCTATTAACACCACCACAGTTAAGCTGAATATCTGAACATCTGAACAGGAGCGTACCATCTACATACACAACAAACACTACAAGATGAACACAAATGACAACATTTATAACAGTGTAGTGCATGATCATTATATGCAATGTTATGTACAGTCGTGGCCAAAAGTTGAGAATGACACAAATATTAATTTTCACCAAGTCTACTGTTTTGTCAGATGTTACTATGGTACACTGAAGTATAATTACAAGCATTTCATAAGTGTCAAAGGCTTTTATTGACAATTACATTAAGTTTACGCAAAGACTCAATATTTGGAGTGTTGACCCTTCTTTTTCAATTTGTAGGTTTTTGTTTGTCCACCCGCCTCTTGAGGATTGACCACAAATTCTCAATGGGATTAAGGTCTGGGGAGTTTCCTGGCCATGGACCCAATATGTTGATGTTTTGGTCCCCGAGCCACTTAGTTATTATTTTTGCCTTATGGCAAGGTGCTCCATCATGCTGGAAAAGGCATTGTTTTTGTACCATTCTTTGTTTATGAAACTCATTCAAAATTTTGAATGAGCCCACACCCTTGGCTGAGAAGAAACCCCACACATGAATGGTCTCAGGATGCTTTACTATTGGCATGACACAGGACTGATTGTAGCACTCACCTTTACTTCTCCGGACAATCTTTTTTCCGGATGCCCCAAACAATCGGAAAGGGAATTCATCAGAGAAAATGATTTTACCCCAGTCCTCAGCAGTCCAATCCCTGTACCTTTTGCAGAATATCAGTCTGTCCCTGATGTTTTTCCTAGAGAGAAGTGGCTTCTTTGCTGCCCTTCTTGACACCAGGCCATCCTCAAAAAGTCTTCGCCTCACTGTGCGTGCAGATGCACTCACACCTGCCTGCTGCCATTCCTGAGTAAGCTCTGCACTGGTGGTGCCCCGATCTCGTAGCTGAATCAACTGTAGAAGACGATTCTGGCGCTTGCTGGACTTTCTTGGGTGCCCTGAAGCCTTCTTCACAACAATTGAACCTCTCTCCTTGAAGTTTCTGATGATCCAATAAATGGTTGATGTAGGTGCAATCTTACTAGCAGCAATAGCCTTGCCTGTGAATTCCTTTTTTGTGCAACGCAATGATGACTGCATGTGTTTCCTTGCAGGTAACCATGGTTAACAGAGGAAGAACAATGATTTCCAGCACCACCCTCCTTTTAAAGCTTCCAGTCTGTTATTCTAATTCAATCAACATTACAGAGTGATCTCCAGCCTTGTCCTCATCAACACTCTCACCTGTGTTAACCAGAGAATCACTGACATGATGTCAGCTGGTCTTTTTGTGGCAGGGTTGAAATGGAATGTACATGTTTTTTTTGGACTAAGTTCATTTTCATGGCAAAGAGGGACTTCACAATAAAACTCAATTCATCTGATCATTCTTCATAACATTCTGGAGTATATGCAATTCGCCATCATAAAAACTGAGGCAGCAGACTTTGTGAAAATTAAAAATTTGTGTAATTCTCAAAACTTTTGGCCACGGCTGTATACTTAAATAGGCCTACAACAATACAAAAACTTCTGCCCTTCCTTTCCAAGGCCCTCGAAAGGGTAATATTTAACCAACTCTCTGCCTATCTCCCACAGCACAACCTTCTGGACAGTCAACAATCCGGCTTCAAGAAAGGACATTCTACAGAGAACGCTCTTCTGTCGTTGAAAACCTACGGCTAAATCCTTGTCATCTGTCCTTATTCTGCTTGATCTCTCTGCTGCATTTGACACTGTGAACCACCAGCTCCTTCTGTCCACTCTCTCCATACTGGGCAACTCTGGACCTGCACTCAACTGGTTTGACTCTTATCTCACAGGCAGATTCTTTAAGGTATCCTGGAGAGGCGAGACATACAGATCTCACCAGCTGAAAACTGGAGTTCCTCAGGGATCAGTTCTTGCTCCTCTCCTCTTTTCTATATATACCACCTCTCTGGGTCCAATTATAAAGGAACATGGATTCTCACACCATTTTTATTCAGATGATATGCAGCTTTATTTCTCTTTTCAGCCAGATGACCCCACCATCTCTGCCTGCCTTCTGGACATCTCTTCTTGGATAAAAGAGCATCACCTACAACTCAACCTCTCCAAGATAGAACTCCTGGTTATTCCGGCCCACCCATCAATTGAACACTACCTTACCATTCAGCTCGGATCCTCAACTATAACACCCACCAAGTCGGCGAGGAACTTGGGGGTGATGTTCGACGACCAGCTGAACTTGCAGTTATGTGCTTTACAATACAGTATCAGGAAAATCAGGCCGTTCCTGTCAGAGCAGGCCTCTCAGCTGCTATTCCAAGCTTTGTTCATATCAAGACTGGACTACTGCAATTCTCTGCTGCTGTTGGCCGGCCTTCCAACCAACGCAGTCAAGCCCTTGCAAATGATCAGAATGCAGCTGCACTTCTAGTTTTCAATCAGCCTAAAAGAACCCATGTAACACCCCTCCTGATTTCACTTCACTGGCTGCCAGTTGCCACCCGCATCAAGTTTAAATCACTGACACTGGCCTTAAGAACGGTAACGGCAATTTGTAATAGATGTAACAATATACTCACACACAATTGGCATACAAATATACAACTCACCTTTATTGGTTTTTCATAGTCATCATTTTGAAGGCTACTAGAAAGGTAAATCATTAACGTAATTAACAAAGCAGACAAATGAATAATATTACGTACAGTAGGACAGTAGCACTCACTCATCTGCTGTCCAAACCTCCTGTAAGATCTCTTTCTGCAGAGGCATTGCACAAAATCACTGATGATCAGTCCATCAGCAAATCCTGCAAACTTCTCCATCAGAACTTAATCCATCTCCCTCCTAAACAGATAACTGCTCCTTAAGAGCAATATTCCACTTCCACTACTCCTATAGTGTGCACTATAGTGCCTTATTATATCTACATCTTATGTATACATGTATATAACACTACCTCCACTTACTAAATTATCCATTTGCACAAGTGTACATACAATCTGTTAATATGTTTATTCTACTATATACTACCCTGTACAATGTCTCTTATATGTTATTATCCCCCATTTTCTGTAAAATAGTCTTTATTTTATATATGCACAATTTAGAATCTTTTAGACTGTAAATCGTATTATATTGTATTGTCATTGTGTTGAATGTCTGTACTAGAAGCTTCCAACACCAAAGAAAATTCCTTGTGTGTGCAAGCACACTTGGCAATAAAGCTCTTCTGATTCTGATTCTGATTCTGATNTGCAGAGGCATTGCACAAAATCACTGATGATCAGTCCATCAGCAAATCCTGCAAACTTCTCCATCAGAACTTAATCCATCAGTTGGTTATAAAATAATTGAAGTAAACTATCAAAGACCTGGTGACAGAGACGAGAGCATATCCATCGATCATTTAAATGTCTATTATATTCTCTATTCCTGCTACCAGTGCCTTTTCTACTGGGAAGTTCTTAATGTATGGGTTTTACTGGGACTCTTATCAGGCCAATAAGATGAGAGTGCAGTTTCCCATAATGCATTTGGCTTTAGTAGGCCATTTGTTAGTGGGTGACGAACCATTCAGCTACTCCTTACAAAACCAGTCACTGCAGTTGAACCCGTGCAAGTTTTATTCATCAGAATAAGATGAGGACCACATGTTACCTATAGGGGGATTTGCTGCCCAACAATAACTCACATAGGAATCTTTATTAATAATGCTTTTAAAAAAAGCACAAAGTTCTTTTAGCATGACGGTTGCGTGTTTTACTAGATGTATATTGATAGATCTATTTATGTTCAGTCAACAAAAATATTTTGTTCTGTTATTAGTAGTTAACAGAACACTGGCTTTGAATGTTCTATTTAGCCCGTGACTGACTTAGCTCCCTTCGCTATCATATGCTAACGTTATCCTCCTATATATACGGTACATGTACGTCAATTCAGACTGTTGATAAATATTACTTACATCGGCAGTTTTGTCTCATTCAGTCGGTCTCGATCCCTCTTGAGGAACAACATTGAAGCTAATCCTGCTTGTACTGTTCCAGGTTGATAAAGCACTCCGGTTTGAAGTGATTCGCGCAAACAAGCAGGTTTTCACTTATGGTTTCTAATGGATTTCCGCTAAAAATAAAATAAATCCACTCCTGTCTCTACCGCGGTTAAGACTCTGTGCAGCGACTACATTGCATGTTGTCCAAAAACGTTAGCCATGGCGTCACGTACACCGCTGTCGCTTGTGAAAACAACAATGGCGGAGCGTGGTGGGTGGAACTGTTTAGATTAAGGGGAGGTAACATTATAATAAAATCCGCTTTGGACGTCACAATCGGAGCGAAATCTGAACGGCTTGATTTCTCACATGCTTGCAGGGAAAGGCACACCAAAACAAACTTACTGGGTTCTTATTTTTCACGTTTTCTGGGTTGCTAGATGCACAGGGGACCCAATTATAGCACTTAAACAGAAAAAGTGGGGTTTTCATCTGATGTCTCGTTTAAGTGATGTAGCCCACACAACTGTCTGACGTTAGAAATGTAAGTGCGCCATCTTGTGGTTCAAGACATGCAGTCGTCTACAAGCTACAGTTGAAGTCAAAAGTTTACATACCCCTTTGCGGAATCTGGAAAATGCTGAAAATGTGGGAAAAATAAGTGGAATTCTGAAAACTAACGTTCATTTTTAATTTAGTCCATTTAGTTTATTTTACGAAAGAAATGTTAACATGAAGGTCACACCAAAGAATAATAACCGAATTTCTAAAAATAGCCCAAGTCAAAAGTTTACACCCCCCTGATTATTATGTTACATGCACAATCAATGACAGTTTTTAGTAGTTGTTTAAGGGTTTCTTGTTTGTCCTGAAAAATCAGAAAAAGTATCCAGGTTCTCCAGAATCTTTGCTTTTTCAGCATTTCTGTGTATTTGACTCATGTCCAGCAGTAACTGTATGATGTTGAGATTCATCTGTTTACATTGAGGACACTCAAGAGACAACTATACAACTATTACAATAGATAGAAACATTCAGTGATGCTCATGAAGGGAACACAATTCATTTAAAGTCAGGTGGGTGTAAACCGATCAAAAACTTTTTTAGGGTGTAAATTGTTTAGATTTCATTTCCTGAGAAACATATATGTATTTTTAAAGCTTCTGAAATATATTACAAAATGAAAAAATAAATATATAAACAAAACAATAACAATTTTACATTCAGAAATAAAAATAAGTGGCAGAACAAAACTTTATCGTATTTCAACATTTAGAAACAGATCCCAGGTCCAGCATGGCGGACGACATCTATGTGATAAAAACAGACATGATCCTATAGCGCTCTTAAACGACAACAAATACTTAAATACATTTTATTAAATAATTAATACAGTGTATTAAATGCATTTAATAGACAACAATAAATGCTTTAAAATGACTAAATATTTATTGACATTTATAGATGCAGCATAAATATAACAAATACATGCGACATGTCTTAAACATTACAGATTAATAACAAAACATTTAGTGAACGAATCCAAATTAAAGTGAAATAAAATAAAGTTCAGGGCTTGCCGTACTCCTCAAAAACACCCAGTCAGAGAAACTGACCATTGAGCGCGTTGTGCTGCTGAGCCTGGCCCGGTTTCACAAACAAGGCTTAAGGCTAGTCCCAGACTAAAATGAATGTGTGACCCGTCTTAACTCAATATAACTTGCCCAGAAATATCTTAAAATATATCAGTGCCATTGTTTTGTCTCCAGATACACACCAGTAATGTATTCTTCTAAGGCATTTTTATACATAAATATCTTAATTCAACTAAGGCATAGTCCTAGTTTAAAATAAGCCATGTCTGTGAAACCGGGCCTGAATGTCTTTGCTGTACTGTATATATACACAATTACACACATATTTATACCCTGATAGCACACATACATCTGGTTTACGTCTATTTGACGTCTGCATTTACATCTGCAAGACATCTACAATACATCGTTTGCTCATCTGCAATACGTCTCGGAGATGTCTGCTGTCAGACATCATATAGACATCTAGAAGATATCTGTAAGATGTTTATGATTTAGAATGGATGTACAACAGCTCTTTCTAAGATGTTTAGCAGATGTTTTTAAGCAGCAGATCTCCAGATCTTTATCAGACGTATTACAGACGTTCAGACGTCTCTGAGACGTATTGCAGATGAGCAAACTATGTATTTAAGATGTCTTGCAGATGTAAATGCAGACGTCAAATAGACGTAAACCAGATGGATTGTGCTATCTGGGTATTCACGTATTTGCACTTCTAGTTGTTGATAATTATTGGTCAGGAGTCTTCTCCTACTTCTAGTATCGTTTAATTTTTTTTATTAAACTTCGAAATTATATAGCGGAACAGATTTTTTTTTCTCTCTGACTCGGTCCTTCTCTTAGGAGTAGGTGAAGCTTGCAGCATGTCCATGTAGCAGCTGACAGATAAAACGTTTTCTGTAGATGTTTGTTGTATCGTTATTTATTAATATACAGTATATGTATGCAGTCTTGAATCTACCCCCCAATAAACAACAAATCAGTGTCATGTTTCCTTATTCCAGAAATTAGGCAAGCAGAGTACAAACAGCACCCTCAAGTGATGGTATTTGGAAACAAATACTGAGTCAATGAATATACCATAGAGCTGGAAAAGACACACATAGATAAACAAACAAATTGACAAGGAAGAGGATAAAATTAAATTAATAAAAATTATTGGTTTAATGATTTTCTGAAAAAATGATAACATTTTTGTTTATTATAATTGACATGGTTAAGTCTTGCATAATAGGTCTCCAAATATGTTCCACACAAATCAACAGGAACAACAGAAGATGAGAATTTTCTTTTTTGGGCAAATTTCTTAAGTACAAAGTACTCACATCAATATTAAATGCATATCAAGAGTAAAAGTCAAGGTAAATATTACACATCGCTAGATTATAATTATTGAATTTATGTGTTGATATTTAAATATGTTGACAGTATGGTGGGGCTTTTAACTATTTAAGATTACTTGGTAACATAACAGCTCTGCTATGGATGTAAAATTTGTTTGCAATGTCGCATACTGTATGTATTATACTAGATGTGACAGTAGCAATTATTAACACAAAGCTGTTAAAACGTTTACATTTTCTGAGTTTTGTTACTCTTTGCAAGTGCTTACACTGGTAGAAACGTCTGACACCATTTTAAATGTACAAATGTTTTGTATGATCTATTAACAGAAATGCAATATAACATACAAAACTGTGTCTTTAGATGTGTATAAAAACCTTACGTAATGAAAAGTTACGTTTTTATTACCTTAGAATAAACCAGTTGTATCTACATGGAATTTGTTATGTTGCGCAGCCATGTTTTGTACAGTAAGCTCTAACGGACAAACAGCTCTACAGAGCTCGTTTCGTATATGTTGGTCTTCGTGTGTGTTTTACGCAGCTTGCGTCATCACTGAGTTGAAGACGCACAAAGTAGAAGTTGTAGTACGGAGAGAAGGAGGAGTAGTCGTCGTCTAGCTGAAGCAATTGATTGTTCGGTCTTAGAAGTTTTGATAAAATGGAGGACCATGCGTATTGTGCACAAGAGCCGACAGAGCGTGAATCTCCGTCGTCAAAGAAGCGCAAACGTGATGCTGCCAGACGAATTAGAGACAAACGGCGGCAGAAATCCAGGATAAACATCGGTGTATCTATTACCAGATGGAAGGCACTGTTGAAAGACAAATGTTTTCAAGGCGACGCCGAAGTTGCCTGTTTTCTGCTAGACTGGTAAGATAATTCAACATTTTCAATGTTTCCACTTTTTCAATGTTTACCAAACAACTGTTTTGTTGAAACGGTAACGTTAGCATTTTATACAAATGGCCATATAACCTCCGAATTAGTGTTGTCACGGTACCAAAATTTCAGTAGTCGGTACCAATACCAGTAAAATTCCACGGTTCTCGGTACCAATTTCGGTACCAAAGCAAAACACAAGTACATGCTAATTGAAACAAAATTTTATTAATAAAGCTCATTGTTAATATAAATGTATAGAAAGCAATGCCATTTTGTATACATGAAGTACAAGTTAATTGTTGCTGAAACTGTTGTGTGCTCACTGGGGTCTTTCATGCTGATGAACATCCTCCTCAGTCTGCTGCTGTAAAAGACAAATAGAATAAACTTCAGTAAGTCAACTGACTGAACAAACATGCATATGCAATATTAAAACAAACCTCAGTTTTTATACTGCATTTACACAAGATTACTTGCATTAAGGTAACTATATATTAAAATAATAAATGCAACAGATATATTTTTCTTTAGTTTAAATGTGATTTTTTTAAACCTAATAGAGTTATCTATCCAAGACATACACATTGCTAGTCATGCAGTTAGTATGATAGTTTTCTAGCACATAGATTACAGATAGGCCTAAATAAAATACTAGGTACTGTAAACCCCACCCTGTCCTCCCATTAATTTTACTCCATTACAGTTATAAAAGCATTAAATGGTTAATAAGGACACTTGACTGGATTAGCATTGGCGCTAACAAATTAACACGCAAACAGGGACGTTTGTTTTAACGTAACCTTTAACTTAACATACAGTATGCTCCAACATTCATAATGCAAACGAGAACAGAATTTGAAACTTACCGCTTGAACTTGTTAACTTAAATCCGGATGCTTCCTCGTTTCACCACAAAACTCTGTTCGTTTTCTTCGTGATATGACTTTAATCTGAAGTATTTCTGTGCGCATCTCTTGTGGATCGGAGCCGCGCTTATCCGCTCATCACGTTTTATTGCGTCTATAAAAAGTTTCCGACTGACAACCTGTCAGACAGAGCATCAGTACCCGGTTGACCCGGTACGTCGGTACTACCAGGTCTTGTGAAAATTAGGTACCGACAACTTTTTTATTTTTAGGTACCGACTTGGACCCGAAGTACCGGTACTTTTGACAACACTACTCCGAATAATGTTTTTCCGTCCCTGCGGGTACGTACTCCGGTTGTTCCTGACTTTACAAAGGGGAAGACAAACGTCTACTAACTTACACCTAACTGCCTATGTCGCTGTCAGATCAAACGCTTTGAACAGCGTTGCTATTTACGATTAGCTAACTTTAGTTACTTCACTACTCTCAGCGTGTACTAGATAGAACGCAAGAAATCTAATTATAGAATTGTAACAGTAACTTTCGCAATAGAATACATGTTAAATGATTAATTACGTTAATATATTGCCTTACCTTTGCAAAGAAACATCGTTGCTTGTATCACTGCTATCCGCTGTCTCAGTAGACGACATCTTTTTTTACTGTTGCGGCCACCATCGTAATTCGAAAGGGAGGGGTGGGCAAATGACTCAGAGATTCGTTGCAAAACTATAATACAACGCTAGTGGCCGCTGATTTTCAAGAACTGCGCCTTTAACTGCAAGTCACTTGTCTCTGGCGGCGACGTACTTTTCCACGACGTTAGAGTCACGTGTCTATTGTGGGGGCGTACTTCTCCGCTCCGCGGCGTCAGTTGTGGCGACGTACACCTCCTCTCACGTCTGTCTCTTTCGGTAGGTAATCCATGGCACTATCCAACCATCGTAATGAGGACGACGAGCATGCAGATGAGCTTCCCTGAGACGGTTTCTGACAGTTTGTGCAGAAATTCTTTGGTTATGCAAACTGATTGTTGCAGCAGCTGTCCGGGTGGCTGGTCTCATATGATCTTGGAGGTGAAGATGCTGGATGTGGAGGTCCTGGGCTGGTGTGGTTACACGTGGTCTGCGGTTGTGAGGCCGGTTGGATGTACTGCCAAATTCTCTGAAACGCCTTATGGTAGAGAAATGAACATTCAATTCACGGGCAACAGCTCTGGTGGACAGTCCTGCTGTCAGCAAGTATTGTGCATAATTCTGATCATTTTGTGCATATCTGCACTTTTGGGCTCTGTTGTACACCCCACTATTCAGAAGTATTCATAGGAATGATATTACCATAGATGTGTTAATAATCAGACCAATAACTATTATACAAGTGAATATATGAAGATGATTTAATGATTTAATGAATATATGAAGATGATTTAATGATTTAATGCCATAATCAGTATACTTAAGCATTGATTGAGTGTTGTTTGAACATATAAGTATATTTTTAATCGTTTTAACCAAGTATAGACCAGATTTCAGCAATATAAAATTCAGTGATGTCTTTGGATCTGTTTAAGGCCTGACCTAGATAAAGTTCAGAAGGTTGAACATGTTGTACACTTTGTGGCCTGAAAACTGGTACCAACTGGAAAACTTATTTTTAAAAAACCAAGTGAAGGCCGACATTCCACAATTAGATACAAACCTTGTTGCCTAGAAAATAATAGTGGCAGACGAGAATGATTGGATAATAAAAAATAAAAGGTAAAGGGAATTTCCTGATTGGTTTAGGAAAGCACCTCCTTTCCTAAGTTTCACTATAACTACAGGCTGGAAAACACTAAGTTTTCAGATGACTGGGGACATCTCACTTTGTTTGGCCTGATCAAATAAAGTTAACTCCTTGACACCTGAACCTTCTTTGTCTGAGAGATTTTTTGAACTTCAAGATCGACTTCTACCACATCACAAGCCAATTGCATGCTCCCTCAAAACTTGTGACATCTGTGGCATTGTGCTGTGTGATAAAACTGCACATTTTAGAGTGGCCTTTTACTGTGGCCAGCCTAAGGCACACCTGTGCAATAATCATGCTGTCTAATCAGCATCTTGATATGCCACACCTGTGAGGTGGATGGATTATCTCAGCAAAGGAGAAGTGCTCACTAACACAGATTTAGACAGATATTGTGAACAATATTTGAGAGAAATAGTCCTTTAGTGTACATAGAAAAAGTCTTAGTTCTTTGAGTTCAGCTCATGAAAAATGGGGTCAAAAACTAAAGTGTTGTGTTTATAAATTTTTCAGTGTATATTATTTAGGATGCTTGCCAGGTAGTCCTATACTGTAATTTATTGGTTAAACATGTGCTGATGAATGAACAGATTCTCTTGTTGAGTAAAAGAGTAAAAGTTGTACTGTAGAACTCTTGTCACTTTTCAATATCCTGCTGTCAATAGAATGGATTATAACTGTAAGTGTTCATTATTTAATTAATGTTATTTGATTTAATTGATCTTGTGTTTGATCTCCTTACTCTCTACAGATGGGATTTCAGTTCAGAATGTCACCCTAGAGTTCCAGGAAAATCAGGAAGCTCTTACCAGTGATAAGGAGATCCACATGCTTTTTGGGTTGGATTCAGAATCGAGTCGCTAGAGAGTTTGACTGGGATGAAGAAATTCAACCAGCTCAAGTTCACATTGAGACGGTCTGTGATGAGAACATCCAGCAGGAGGAGAAGCCCAGTTTGTAAATTCAGGGTTAGTTTTACCAACAGAACACCACACACACCTACACAAATTTGGTCATATGTACATTTCACAAATATATATATATATATATATATATATATATATATAAGGACAAATATTGTTAAAATAGTTTTTGTATATCTAATTCTTTGTGTTTTATGTCAACTTCATTTCTCTTTTAATTGAGATCACCTCCTGCTTGTATGAGATTGGTGAAATGCTGGATCAGAGCACTTTTGGGGTCGTGTATGCAGGGACCCGTGTGCCGGATGGCTTGGAGGTTAGATTTTTTACTTACAGTAACTACCCAGCTAATAGTTTTTTCTTCTGTTTTGTGCTCATCTGTTTTAAGGGATATTTCACTCAAAATTTCCCCATGTTTTACTCACCCTCAAGGTGATTGATTTGGTAGTGAAATATCACTTTATTATCTCACTCTGTCCTTTACAAACCTTCTGAATGTATCTTATGTCCAGTTGTCTGCTCAGGATGAATGCTTTGAATGAAATTATTTCTGCATGATTTCTTAACTGGAAATCTTTTTTTTGTTTTTGTTGATCAGGTGGCATTGAAATATGTCAGTACGACCCAGCATCTGGATTATATCAGCATCGTAAGTAGTACCTACTATTCTTCATCACTTTTGACATACACAAAATTCCACTGTCTTTAGTTTTTCCAAAACTGAGATAGATCTGTGTTTGAGAAGCCGACTCTGTGTAACGATGCTATTGTCTTTCTTCTAGCTGGGTCATTCTGAGCCCCTTCCTCGTGAGGTGGCCCTTCACATGCTTGCCTGCGAGGGAGAAATCGTTCCTGAGATCGTCCAGCTCCTGGACTGGCAGGACTATCGGGATCACTACGTTATGGTCCTGGAGCGCCCGTCTCCCTGCGAGGGTTTAAATGAGTTTGTAGTGACTAGAGGGCAGAACTCGAAGAGGAGTTAGCCAGATTTATCATGTGGCAGGTAACCACGACTGCAGAAATGTGCTGTGAACGAGGGGTTTTCCATCGTGATATCACACTGGAAAACCTCCTCATAAAAACAGACACAATGAACGTCAAACTCATCGACTTTGGGTGCGGCGATCTGCTCAAAAAATTGACCTACAAGACATTTACAGGTATGTCAGACACACATCATTTACATTTGTATAAACTCTTTGTATAAATAAGATGACAGCATTCAGATTCAGTGCTAGGCTCATTTTTAGTGCCTGTAAAATACTGTGGCAATGTAAACCGTTAAATGACATGTAGGCTAATCTGTTTTCTTCAGGCACCAGAGACTACGCCTGCCCGGAATTTTTCAAAACGGGCAAGTATTATGGACAGCCGGCGACTGTGTACTCCAGTGCTCGAATTGAATCAAGTCTTATGGGGGTCCCCACTTTTTTTTGGTGGAGGTGGGAGTTAGTCTCGCAATATACAATTTATACAAAATACACAATGTATTTGATCATAATACGCATAACTATATACTATTTATTAAAAACAGGCTTACATAAAAGAACGGGCTTCTTTTACTGTATTTTGGATCATATCAATGCAGGCTTGGTGAACAGAAATGACTTTTGAACAGTAGTGTACGTCCAACAGAAAATTCTAGCATGATTTACCAATGTAGTATTTACTATTTCCCCTAAAAACAACTGGATGATTGACACCTTGTGATAATAATGTTTGTTCCAAAAGACTTGTTTAAATGCAAGAAACTAATTTATTAGATATTAAAAACACAAATTGTGACAAACCGGCTGTCCGACTGTGTGTTAGTGTTGTGGGTATTTTCAACGATTTCAGTGCAGTTTACATAGTTACGTCCAGTAGGTGGCGGCAAGGGACCGTTATGAGTGAGTCTGTCAGCTATTTCAGTCCAAAAGTCTGCTTTATTCAGGAACTAACTATGGCTATCAATATGTCAATCATAGCTATTTCAAGAGAGAATCCCACATTTATATACCAATATAATTCCTGAAACTTTGCAGCGTGTACTGTATGTGTGTGTGTAATAACATATTCAGCAACAAAATTCAGGTTAAATTAGTTTTTTTAACAACAACACTATATGTTGTATAGTTTGGGGTTAAGTATTGCTAATGTTTGGTGATTCATGTCTGCTGCTTTTCTCTTTTAATAGAAATCCATGGCCGGCGATATGAGATCGGCAGAATGTTGGGTCAAGTCGGTTTTGGCGCCGTCTTTGAAGGGATCCGTCTGCAGGATGGCTTAGAGGTTTGATTTTTTCTCTTTTTTCTGTCTTGTGCTCATCTTCTTGATATCTCACTCTGTCCTTTTTAAACCTTAATGTATCTGGTGTCCAGGACTTCAGTGCTTGATCTCTTGAAACCTGAGCAAACATGCTCTTTACGACCTACACTTGCCCTGAATTCTTTGAAACAGGCAAGTCCTATGGCAGACCAGTGACGGTGTACTCACTGGGCGTACTGTTGTTTGCCATAGTGTGTGGGAAATTTCCCAGCTTGCTCGACCTGCAACGGATCAATGATAAGACATGGAGCAAAGACGGCTTGACTGCAGGTGAGATCTTCTTTAGGGCAACTGTATTCAGATTCTTTGAAAAACACAATCAATCAGAGCAGATGCAAAGCAACGTTCAAATAAATTCACAGTTTCCTTTTTCTTTTGCACAGAATGCTGCAGTTTGATTCAAGCCTGTCTGCAGAAGAATCCTGATGAGCGGATCCATCTGGCAGACGTCCTTTACCACACATGGTTTGAGGTAGGCATGAGGTAGGGCTGCGTATAACATATCGATACTGCAGGTTGTCATGAGCTTCTGACGATGCTCATAATGATATAACTGCCTCCGGATCGATTCTGCAGCACTTTTTAAATGAGCCAATTATTATGCAAAACAATATTTTGTAACAATTATTAGTGGTGTAAAGTATCTGATCAGAGTTTATCTTTGATCCGCCCCTCACAAATCTCTATGCATGTGACCCATGTAAAGTTAGTGTCGTGTAGGCACTAATTCAACTCACACATGACGCAGCACTGCTAATACAGTAACATGTTGTGTGTAATAGAAAGTGAAGAGCAAAGACCTGCTTAAAATCTTACAGCACCCGTCACATTTATAATCTTATATCTAGAAATCCGACATCTAAAAACCCATCATACATTTCATTTCAATTCAATACAATTTTATTTTAACTGAATTTATTTACTCTGACTGCACGTTTATGCATATATTGATATTTATTCGTTACACATATTTTCTGTTTGTAAAACACCTGTATATGTCAGAGCCAGGGTTTGAACACAGGTCTCCGGTGTGGGAGATGAGTCCTTAACCCAGATGCCAATGGGGATGATGAACCCAAGAGTGAGATGCATACACAAGGACTTGAGGAGTAAAGCTGGTGGTTTTAATATAACTCCAAAAGAATACCAGAAAAACAAGTCATGAGAGAAAAACACACTCAGGGGCAAAAAAAAACTCTCGTGAGACAAAAAAAGTATAATCCAGCAAAGGCAGTCTGCAACCAAGGAAATATAAAGGTCCAACAAAAGATAATCCACAAGGCAAAAGGGTAACAATATGCATACGGATGCAAGAACTCGAAGTTAACTCTAGACTAGGTAACACTTGAGAGACTGGCTACACAACGTTAAACACCAAGCACAGGACAGGGTACAAAGCGCAACTAAATACACAGGGGATAAATGAGGCACGGGTGAAAACAATACATGATAAGGAGACACAGCATGATGGGAACTGAAGTCCTTACAAAACACAAACAGAACACAGAATAGCATGGCGCCCTCAGGTGGCGAACCAAGGCGCCAGCAACAGGGCGTGACAGTATACCTTTTGCAACTTCATACTTATTCTCAAAACTGTTTTATATAACTGGTGAGCATTGATTTGTTAGATTAACTGATAAGTAGTTATGAATGGCAAGTTTTTGCAAGTATAGTTTGTTCTAAATCTGTAATGTTAGAAATGTAATATAAAATTGACCCGTATCGGGATACATATCATATTGTTGAAGTTGTTGGTGATACACAGTCCTAGTTTGAGGTACTGTGCTAGATTTGTTATGAGGTACTGTGCTAGATTTATTTTTTTGTGTGTTTAAGTCTTTTTTGTTTCAGTTTTCTTAGCATCTGCTTCAGCTGTGGTTTGTACTCCTGGCACCAAGCAAAAAAAAGGTTTTAAGATTGGTCACCAGCAGGGGTGGCACCACTACTCTGAAAGTGGTGGGGCAAATTTGATATTATAGCTAAAATTTATTAAATTTAAACTAAGTTATAATAGCATAATAAGTATTAAAATGTAAGTAATCTGAGCTATTATAACCTATAATAGCAATAATAAGTATTCAAATGTAATTAATTTGAGCTACAATAAGTTTGTCATGGCTCTGCTTCCTTTAGTCATGTTGTTCTTGGTCCTGTAGCAGAGCCATGGCAAAGCCTTAGGTTTTATGTGAGAAGACCATGGGATGTTTGTTTTTTGACATCTCATGTGTTTTCTCAGGTCTTGTCATTGGCCCCGCCCCTCTCGTTTCCTGTATTGTCTCCCTCTTGTGTCTTATGTTCTACACCTGCCCCTGCTCGTTATCCCTCGTTTGTCTTCTCTATTTATACCCTCATGTTTCTTTGTCTTGTGCTGTTGGATTGTACTACGTCGTGTTGTGTGTCCGTTCGTGCACCAGTCCTCTCTAAGTGAGTTTCGCTGTGCCTTTGTATTGTTTTATTGTGCTTGTTCCCTGCCTGTTAGTAGACGTTGTGTCGTGTCATAGTTGTATTATTTTGGTCCTTTTGTTTTTGCCCCACCGAGGGAAGTGTTTTGTTTTCAGTTTTTGCCTTAGTCGTGTCCTTGTTACCCCCTCGTGGGTGTTTTGTTTCTGTTTATTGTTTGTTGAAATAAATCTGTTAACCCCTTCATTGCCACTGCCTGCCTGCATTTGGGTTGTCGCCACGCCAGTCGTGACAGAATCCAACAGCCAGAAACGAACCCAGCAGGCATGAACGGTTCCCTGCGAGCCCGCCAGACTTGTTTGTTGTTTGGGCTTCGGCAGGGGGATCGCGGGATCAGAGATTTCGCCCGGGAGTTTGTGGCTGCTGCGGGGGAGACTGAGTTCGGTGAGGCAGAGCTCTAGGTTATTTTTAACTGCTGCCTCACCGAGCCTCTCAAGCGGGCCGAGGTGGAGATGTTGAGCTCCCCGTGGTTGGGTGACATGATCAGGTACGTGGTCAACCGGGATGATCCCTGGCCTTTAGTGCCAGACTGGGTATCCACTCCCTTGGCTACCGTCCCGGAGGATCGCGTCCTGGCCACCCTTACCCTGGGGAACTCGGCACCTCCATCCGCCTCACCCCCCGCAGTAACTCCACCACCAGCTAGCCTCCTGGTAGGCGTGGACGGAGGGAGTCGTGGGACTCCCCGTCCGACTCCTCCAACACGGAGCTAGTCGTGCTCCCCCACCGCTTCCCTGCAGCCGGCCACACGTCTGTGGGCCGGTCAGAAGAAGAAGCCGAGGAGGGGGGCACCAGCCAGCCGGTGCAGCCGGCGTCCAGTCCGGTGGCCGTGCCAGCCGGTCGCCGGGTCCAGTCCGGTGCAGCCGGCTCCAGTCCGGTGCGCCGACGTCCAGTCCGGTGCAGCCGGCGTCCAGTCCGGTGCAGCCGGCGTCCAGTCCGGTGTCCAGCCGGCGTCCAGTCCGGTGATCCAGCCGGCGTCCAGTCCGGTGATCCAGCCGGCGTCCAGTCCGGTGATCCAGCCGGCGTCCAGTCCGGTGATCCAGCCGGCGTCCAGCCGCTCCGTCCGGTGCAGCCGGCGTCCAGTCCGGTGATCCAGCCGGCGTCCAGTCCGGTGATCCAGCCGGCGTCCAGTCCGGTGATCCAGCCGCGTCCAGTCCGGTGATCCAGCCGGCGTCCAGTCCGGTGATCCAGCCGGCGTCCAGTCCGGTGATCCAGCCGGCGTCCAGTCCGGTGTCCAGCCGGCTCCAGTCCGGTGTCCAGCCGGCTCCAGTCCGGTGATCCAGCCGGCTCCAGTCCGGTGAGCCGGCCTCCAGCCGGCGTCAAGCCCTGTCCAGCCGGCCTTCCAGCCGGCGTCAAGCCCTGCCCAGCCAGCCGGCCCCGGGGAGACCCCCAGGGTCAAGGACTGTTCCCCCCAGGACTCCTCCTACGTCCCCTTGGACTACGCACCCTCAGGTGCAGCCGGGGACTGGGACTTCTCCCCACCTCCATGGACTGCCCCCTATGGGCTCTGGTTTGGCCCCTCCCCCCCTCCCATGTTTGTTGTTTTTATTGTCTCACCCTAGTCCCTTTGTTATTTTGTCTTGTCTGCCTCTTATTCTGTTCTCCATGTTTTGTCTGGTCTTGTCTTTGTCTCAGTCTTCCTTGTCTTGTCCGTCTACCCCTTGGTGAGCACCTGGAGGTGCTCATTAAAGGGGGGGCTTCTGTCATGGCTCTGCTTCCTTAGTCATGTTTTTCTGTCAGAGGCAAAGCCTTAGGTTTTATGTGAGAAGACCATGAATGTTTGTTTTTTGACATCTCATGTGTTTTCTCAGGTCTTGTCATTGGCCCCGCCCCTCTCGTTTCCTGTATTGTCTCCCTCTTGTGTCTTATGTTCTACACCTGCCCCTGCTCGTTATCCCTCGTTTGTCTTCTCTATTTATACCCTCATGTTTCTTTGTCTTGTGCTGTTGGATTGTACTACGTCGTGTTGTGTGTCCGTTCGTGCACCAGTCCTCTCTAAGTGAGTTTCGCTGTGCCTTTGTATTGTTTTATTGTGCTTGTTCCCTGCCTGTTAGTAGACGTTGTGTCGTGTCATAGTTGTATTATTTTGGTCCTTTTGTTTTTGCCCCACCGAGGGAAGTGTTTTGTTTTCAGTTTTTGCCTTAGTCGTGTCCTTGTTACCCCCTCGTGGGTGTTTTGTTTCTGTTTATTGTTTGTTGAAATAAATCTGTTAACCCCTTCATTGCCACTGCCTGCCTGCATTTGGGTTCTCGCCACGCCAGTCGTGACAAAGTTATAATGGCATAATATGTATAAGTGAAGTGAAGTGAAAGAGACCTTTTAGTCAGATATGGTGACCCATACCTGAAATGTGACCTATGCTTTTAACCCATCCAGAGAGTAGTGAACACACGCACAGCAAGTCGTGAACACACGTACACCCGGAGCATAATAGCAATAATAAGTTAAACTAGATAGCATGTGGCACAACAAATGCAAGCAGAACACAAATCAAGTAAATATTTAAATAAATTTAAATAAACACTAAAGAATCCTCAGGACTTCAGCGCTTGCTTTTTTAAACTATGGTGAACTCACATGCCACTTATTAAACATTAAATTAGGCCTGTCGCGATAGCAACTTTTTGTTTGGCGATTAATTGCATCAGAAATAATTGCTATAGTCGATATTATTGTCATTGGATTTCCAATATAATACTTTTAATCAAAAGTCCAAAAAGTAACACAGGAATAAACACAGGTAATCCAACATGTAGGAACACAGTCAGCAAAACAAACAAAACCAACTTAATAATGGGGGTGATAGCTGGCAGGTGTGGTGATTGCTGATGAGACACAGGTGCGGGAATGTGGAGAATCATGGATAGTGTAGTCCGGGGGTAAAACAGGCATGGGGAACACTGGGAGGCAGACAGGGGCAAACAGGACCGTGACAGTACTTTCCCCTCCCGGAAGGCGTGTCCTTGCGTATAGTCCTGGAGGCTATAGTGCAGGGACAGGACAGAAAGCCTCCAGGACGATGCTCCCGGCACCGGCAATTAGGCTTGGGGTGCTCTGAAGGCTCGGAGGGCTTGACAGGCTCGGAAGACACAGCGCTGCTTGACAGGCTCGGAAGACTTGGAAGGCTCTTGGGAAGGCTTGTTAGNATTATTATGCAAAACAATATTTTGTAACAATTATTAGTGGTGTAAAGTATCTGATCAGAGTTTATCTTTGATCCGCCCCTCACAAATCTCTATGCATGTGACCCATGTAAAGTTAGTGTCGTGTAGGCACTAATTCAACTCACACATGACGCAGCACTGCTAATACAGTAACATGTTGTGTGTAATAGAAAGTGAAGAGCAAAGACCTGCTTAAAATCTTACAGCACCCGTCACATTTATAATCTTATATCTAGAAATCCGACATCTAAAAACCCATCATACATTTCATTTCAATTCAATACAATTTTATTTTAACTGAATTTATTTACTCTGACTGCACGTTTATGCATATATTGATATTTATTCGTTACACATATTTTCTGTTTGTAAAACACCTGTATATGTCAGAGCCAGGGTTTGAACACAGGTCTCCGGTGTGGGAGATGAGTCCTTAACCCAGATGCCAATGGGGATGATGAACCCAAGAGTGAGATGCTTACACAAGGACTTGAGGAGTAAAGCTGGTGGTTTTAATATAACTCCAAAAGAATACCAGAAAAACAAGTCATGAGAGAAAAACACACTCAGGGGCAAAAAAAAACTCTCGTGAGACAAAAAAAGTATAATCCAGCAAAGGCAGTCTGCAACCAAGGAAATATAAAGGTCCAACAAAAGATAATCCACAAGGCAAAAGGGTAACAATATGCATACGGATGCAAGAACTCGAAGTTAACTCTAGACTAGGTAACACTTGAGAGACTGGCTACACAACGTTAAACACCAAGCACAGGACAGGGTACAAAGCGCAACTAAATACACAGGGGATAAATGAGGCACGGGTGAAAACAATACATGATAAGGAGACACAGCATGATGGGAACTGAAGTCCTTACAAAACACAAACAGAACACAGAATAGCATGGCGCCCTCAGGTGGCGAACCAAGGCGCCAGCAACAGGGCGTGACAGTATACCTTTTGCAACTTCATACTTATTCTCAAAACTGTTTTATATAACTGGTGAGCATTGATTTGTTAGATTAACTGATAAGTAGTTATGAATGGCAAGTTTTTGCAAGTATAGTTTGTTCTAAATCTGTAATGTTAGAAATGTAATATAAAATTGACCCGTATCGGGATACATATCATATTGTTGAAGTTGTTGGTGATACACAGTCCTAGTTTGAGGTACTGTGCTAGATTTGTTATGAGGTACTGTGCTAGATTTATTTTTTTGTGTGTTTAAGTCTTTTTTGTTTCAGTTTTCTTAGCATCTGCTTCAGCTGTGGTTTGTACTCCTGGCACCAAGCAAAAAAAAGGTTTTAAGATTGGTCACCAGCAGGGGTGGCACCACTACTCTGAAAGTGGTGGGGCAAATTTGATATTATAGCTAAAATTTATTAAATTTAAACTAAGTTATAATAGCATAATAAGTATTAAAATGTAAGTAATTTGAGCTATTATAACCTATAATAGCAATAATAAGTATTCAAATGTAATTAATTTGAGCTACAATAAGTTTGTCATGGCTCTGCTTCCTTTAGTCATGTTGTTCTTGGTCCTGTAGCAGAGCCATGGCAAAGCCTTAGGTTTTATGTGAGAAGACCATGGGATGTTTGTTTTTTGACATCTCATGTGTTTTCTCAGGTCTTGTCATTGGCCCCGCCCCTCTCGTTTCCTGTATTGTCTCCCTCTTGTGTCTTATGTTCTACACCTGCCCCTGCTCGTTATCCCTCGTTTGTCTTCTCTATTTATACCCTCATGTTTCTTTGTCTTGTGCTGTTGGATTGTACTACGTCGTGTTGTGTGTCCGTTCGTGCACCAGTCCTCTCTAAGTGAGTTTCGCTGTGCCTTTGTATTGTTTTATTGTGCTTGTTCCCTGCCTGTTAGTAGACGTTGTGTCGTGTCATAGTTGTATTATTTTGGTCCTTTTGTTTTTGCCCCACCGAGGGAAGTGTTTTGTTTTCAGTTTTTGCCTTAGTCGTGTCCTTGTTACCCCCTCGTGGGTGTTTTGTTTCTGTTTATTGTTTGTTGAAATAAATCTGTTAACCCCTTCATTGCCACTGCCTGCCTGCATTTGGGTTCTCGCCACGCCAGTCGTGACAAAGTTATAATGGCATAATATGTATAAGTGAAGTGAAGTGAAAGAGACCTTTTAGTCAGATATGGTGACCCATACCTGAAATGTGACCTATGCTTTTAACCCATCCAGAGAGTAGTGAACACACGCACAGCAAGTCGTGAACACACGTACACCCGGAGCATAATAGCAATAATAAGTTAAACTAGATAGCATGTGGCACAACAAATGCAAGCAGAACACAAATCAAGTAAATATTTAAATAAATTTAAATAAACACTAAAGAATCCTCAGGACTTCAGCGCTTGCTTTTTTAAACTATGGTGAACTCACATGCCACTTATTAAACATTAAATTAGGCCTGTCGCGATAGCAACTTTTTGTTTGGCGATTAATTGCATCAGAAATAATTGCTATAGTCGATATTATTGTCATTGGATTTCCAATATAATACTTTTAATCAAAAGTCCAAAAAGTAACACAGGAATAAACACAGGTAATCCAACATGTAGGAACACAGTCAGCAAAACAACCAAAACCACCTTAATTATGGGGGTGATAGCTGGCAGGTGTGGTGATTGCTGATGAGACACAGGTGCGGGAATGTGGAGAATCATGGATAGTGTAGTCCGGGGGTAAAACAGGCATGGGGAACACTGGGAGGCAGACAGGGGCAAACAGGACCGTGACAGTACTTTCCCCTCCCGGAAGGCGTGTCCTTGCGTATAGTCCTGGAGGCTATAGTGCAGGGACAGGACAGAAAGCCTCCAGGACGATGCTCCCGGCACCGGCAATTAGGCTTGGGGTGCTCTGAAGGCTCGGAGGGCTTGACAGGCTCGGAAGACACAGCGCTGCTTGACAGGCTCGGAAGACTTGGAAGGCTCTTGGGAAGGCTTGTTAGGCTCTTGGGAAGGCTCAGAAGACTTGGAAGGCTCTTGGGAAGGCTCGGAAGACTTGGGAGACTTGGAAAACTTGGAAGACTCGGAAGGCACTGTGGGGTCCCCTTTAACGAATAGGGGGTCGAATTCGCGCAATACCTGATCCAGGTCCAGGGGAAGCTCGGGTGAGCGTCGATGCGCCGGCTCAGGTTAGCATCGAGGCGTCTGCTCGGGTGAGCGCCTACTCGAGGCGCCTGCTTGAGTGAGCGTCGAGGAGCACGGCGGCGAACACGCCGTTTAGACGTGTTGTGGCGTGCCTGTTCATGAAAGCCGCGGGGGATGCCGGTCCAGGAGAGCTGCGGCATACACGCCGATTCGTAAGGCGGCGGGGCTTTGTAGAGGACTTCGCTGTGGTGTTTCGGGAGAATTGGGGCACACAACATGCTTCCTTATAGGATCCGATGATGATCAGTCTCATTGATTTTAAACGCACGCAACAGTCTTAATGTGATCACTTGCATTACAGATGTGCGTTTCGAATTAACGTTAGTTTCACTTTAAAACTTGCCTTATGTGGCAGTTGAAGTTAAAGACTATGCCCGGTTGTGAATGCTGAACTCGCCGAGATGGAGGGAGGGAGGGAGAGTGCGCGTTAAAACTGTCCTTCACTATGATGAATCCACTGGTCATGCACGTTCCGATCTATGGGGCGCGCGCGATCCGTTTAACCATTGTATAAGATGTGATGAATTTGTATTATCAGAGCTTTCCAACTTTCCTTCATGTGAATGAGGGCAAATGTCTCAATCGAAGGCACAGTCAGCATTTAAGTGGCACCGAAATGAGGCACAGAAATCTGCATATTGATTAGGTCCAGTTACATACCGGATACATAGATGGTTTCGGTACACAACCCTAGTCTCATCCGGAATGGCCTCGCTCACGCAGAAGCGAGAGCCATTCATTTCCAGGATGAGACTGATAAACTCAACCACTGGTCTGTCCCGGAATTCCAGGGACAGACACCGATGGGAGACATCATCCAATCCCATCAGAAAGCATGTATTTATAGAGCAGTCATCCCAACTCACCCGAGGGCAAATGTCTAAGAAGTCCCCCACGTAACTCTCCAGAGCACGGCCGTCTTGGCACAGGTAGGCGAAGATGTCCTCTGGAGAGTCAAAGCCAAAGTAATCCATTTCTGGAGGTCTTCTGTCACAGAACTGTCAGGAACCACAAACGAAGGAGGATTTCCAAAATAATACCTAATAATTATTATAAATTATAAATAATGTAATTAATCAAAAGTCCAAAAGAAACACTGGAATAAACACAGGTAATCCAACATGTAGGAACACAGCCAGCAAAACAATGTAAATAATGTCTATTTATCTGGAACGACTTTTTGAGCGGTGTCCCATTTGTGAAGTGCCCTCAAAGGAACCAAAACGCTGTTTTACAATACAGTATTCCGAACTGGCTTTATTCATCAGGAAAACACAATGTAATTCCTCGAGTCTTTTCACCTGCCGCTGTCTGCCCTGTGTGTGCGACTGTGCGCGTGTGTGTGATTGTGTGTGTGCGCGCGAGCCCCGCTTTTGACACACAGACACAGGGCAGCGCTAAAAGAGACATGTTAATGTTAATGTCATTCGTTTTATGTAAACAAACGCATATATAAAAATTAGTGGTGACATATTGCATCACCAAAAACTACTGGCGTCACGTTTATATATCGTGCGATAAGTCGATAAATTGACTATCGCGACAGGCCTACATTAAATTGTAAAAAAATTTAAGAAGATAATATTTTAAGACATATTTAAGTATATCAAATACCTTTAAAGCAGTGGTTCCCAACCCTGGTCTTCGGCCCCCCTCCCAGAATGTTTTAGATTCTTTATCATGTTTAATAAAACGATTTAATATATTTTAAATAAAACACTACTGTTTGTCACATTCATTTAATCTGCTTATTCTTTAAAAGTAGAAAATAACTGTCAACATGAACAAACATAAGTGTGTATAATCATACATTGGTGGCGTTAACGGTCAGTGTCCTCCAGCTGATTCTAATCAAGCGGTCGTCTGTGTTGTATCAAGGGAAATAGTGAATGATTAATTGACGAGTTGATAATGTTATAAATGGGCTCAATTGCAACATCAGGGTTGGAAATTAACTTAGGCTTACAATAAGGCTTTGGGAAAAAATGACAACAAGGTGAACAAAACTGCCCTCCAAATTCAAAATAAAAGGGGAAAAACAGTCCCTGCGTGATAAAAACCCCCAATTACGATCTAAATAAGATGAGGTGAAAATGAATGAATGTCGATGACAGCATTGCTTTTGCTCTGCTACAGTTTTGAGCATTACAGCCAATCGAGTTCATCGTATGAATATACTGGCCAATCAGAGGCATTTAAATGATTCACCTGTGAAGAAGAGCTGTGCTGAAGTGCGCCAGGCTCACAAAGTTTATCATTAACAACAGCGTACAGAAACACTGTAAGAGAATCATTATGTAGAGTAGTCAGACTCTTTAATGTATTACCTGAAGCCATTGAGTGTTTTAGTAATGTTGAATATTCTTCTATATGTTTGAATAAATGATTTTTATGTTTCTTATAGAATCAAAACCGCAATAAAACAGCAATAAAATAATTCAAAAACGCTTCTCAGCTTGTTTTGTAGCGTGTAAACGTCTTCATGTATTCTAATGTCTGAAATTAGGCAAATAATCAAGATTACAACATTAAGGGCAATAATCAGCATCAATGATTTTGTTTTTATCTTGCAGTCCTATGGAATGAGTATTTGTTTTATTTTTATAACATCTGACATGCTGCTCTGATCCACATCAGTGTAAAAAATGGAAGTTCATTTCTTATAGACTGTTTCAAAGTGACAACATAAACAAATGCTACTGCGTATACGTGCATTCGTGGGCTGCACTTAACTTCCGGTACACATTCACAAACAATAGAGTGCCTGTAGATTATTTCTGATAACAAACAAAAGAAACCGAGAACCGTTACTTGGCTAAACTTGTCTCTCCAATATTTTGAATTTAG
The DNA here is from genome assembly GCF_024868665.1 of Triplophysa rosa. Classification (NCBI taxonomy): domain Eukaryota; kingdom Metazoa; phylum Chordata; class Actinopteri; order Cypriniformes; family Nemacheilidae; genus Triplophysa; species Triplophysa rosa. The sequence goes on from NC_079910.1 coordinate 16,751,876, forward strand.
ACTACGATACCAAGCTCAACCGCTAGATGTCAGTGTACAATACGGTTTGTTTAAATGAGACAAAAAATACGACAAAATTCAACAAATCTGTCATGATTCTGCCTCATCATGTCATGTTTATTCTTGATCTTGTGGCAGAGTCATGACAAAGCCTTAGGTTTTGTGTGGAGAGAGACATTTTGGCCCTTTCGGCCTTCCACATTCTCTCTCTTTGGAGTCCCGTCTCTGTTCCCGCCCTCTCGTTCCTCGTTAGCTTTCCATCAGTGTTTCATCCCCTACCTGTCATTTGTTAATTATCCTTTGTTTGTCTCCCTATAAAATGCCCTCGTGTTCATTGTCCTGTGCACGATTGTTTTGGTTATTTGCTATGCTGTCTTGTTTCTGGTTTTTGTCCGTGTTCCTGTTACCCCGCCTTGTGGATTACCTTGCCACTTGTCTGGACGTTTATTGTGTATCAAGTCGTGTCTTAGTTTTTGTAGTTGAAGTATCCTGTCTCTTTTGTTTTTTTGCCCCATGTGGGAAGTCTTTGTTTTGAGTTTATAACACCTTAGTTCGTTTTCCCCATTGTGGGTGTTTTTGTTTAGTGTGTGTTTTGTTATTAAAATCTTAGTGTTCCCATCACCTTGCTGCATGCGCTTGGGTTCTTCCTTCCTCGAAACCCCGACAAAATCGTTAATTTAATACATTTATTATACAATAAAATAATAATATTAATATAAATGAAATAAAATATAAATAGTTATTTTATATTATTAGACAGTAGCCAAACACAAACCGGAAGTTAACTGCAGTCCCGGCGCGCGTGTCCGATGAAACGGTCTCTACTGGTGCAGAAATATCTGTCCGCTTCACACGCTCAACAGTTTCACACCAATTCTGCAATTGGCAGGCTTTGTCTTATCTTTCTTACTTGAGAAAACATGATTTACATTTGTGTGTGTTCTACTGAACTCCAGATAAAAAGGGTTTGGTTTTGTTTGTCTTGAGAGGTTTATTGCCTTGGGATCTTTGCAGGGAAAACAGTGTGTCGTGTGATAACTTTACTGGATCTCGTGGTGTGTGTTTGATAACCAACATTCCTTGTTCTAAATCACTTTTTGGATAGAGGATGATGTGTAATACTTTATTGTACACTCTCGCAGATTCAAGAAATACACATGTAGTCTGTTTCAATCCAGATTTTCTTATTATCTCAGATAATCAACTTTTATGACAGGTCTCAGCCATCACACGTACAATAAAGTCGTGTTTGTATTTTATATGTTTTAAATCAGCAGAAGTGTCATTATACTGCAGTTCTAAAATGGGATTTGATGGAAAAGATTTTCCCAGAACTATTGTGCACATTTGTTAAATTGTTTTTCAGATAGTGCTTCTTTCAGTAATTACTGTAAAGGTATTTATTTGACTATACAGTAATAGCTCCTCACATATTTGACAACTATTTTGTAGCATCATTTCATTCATTCATTTTATCATTCACTGAACTGACAGTGACTAATTTATATATTCACAAAATGAAAAAAAATTATGCACACAAAACAACTCGGCTTTTTATTTGAAATCTTGTGCCGTATGTCAGTATAATATATACATGTTGAATATTTCACAATTTCAGTGTTTTGAATTTTTACTACTGCTGTACACAACTTCTTATATACACTAATGTGGTTGATTGATTGATTGATTGATTGATTGATTGATTGATTGATTGATTGATTGATTGGCGTAATGATTTGTTCAGTTTTATATTTAGTTGGAGTCATAAAATTATAACAGCTCAAGCTTTGTGTTTGAAAATCTGCCAAAAATTAATAAAGATGTTCAAAAAGGGATTTTTCGTGTTTCCTGTTTTTGTAGCATATGAATCTTTGGACAAATATAATAACTCTGCATGATACATTTGGGATGGTTGGAGCTCAGCTTTGTTTGTTCAGTGATTTAAACTGTTTAGAACATCATGCCTGTGGGCCTTTGGGGGAAATTCCCAGCAAAACCAGTTAGAAATCTTTGAGCTGATTTGCTTAGAGCTTGCTACACAGTTGGATATTCTTTATAAACCATAAAGTACACCTGGACAATGCTGACAAAGACACAATTAGCCAGTATTCCACACAGCAAGACCTGTAAACCGCACCCCCCACACTAAATCCACTCCAATATTCAGCAGCCTTTAACTGGATGAAGAGCTGTTATTATATCAGAAAGATAATGAACATATTTGCATGCCGAACACGACTCCAGCCAAACAGACATCTTTACTGAAAAACCAAATGAAGAGAGATGTTATCTCGCTCAGAAAAAATCAGACAAGTGCAAAAAGTAAAAGTCAGGATAACAATTTTACAGAGAGGTGAACATTTAAACATTACACTATACGATGCATAAAACAACAAATAATACTTAAAATAATGAATCATTTAATAAAAAGTAATAGTCCCAGTGAGTAGTTATATAGATTCAGTATTCTATTTACTGTACATTTATACAAATAACTGCATTATCAGTGATCCATGTTTGCCTAAAATGTCATCCTTATGTCACAGCAATATTTCCCAACCCTAAATGAATCTAATTCAAACAAATGATCATGTATTGCATGTATTAATTTTGGATTATTTTTAACTCACATTACCTCATTCCTGCAGTATGTCATCATGAGTCTGTAATCACTGTCTAGTAGTTCTTACTATTAATAGAAGCAACAAGTTATTTTTAGAAAACATTTTTCTCATTCCTGTCCTTCCTGCATTTTAAAAATGACAAAAATTTTGACATTTTGCCTCTATGTGGCTTTACTCAATATACGGTATATACTGTGCAAATCCCTTTAAACAAGAAACAAACAAACACGTAGCTAATTTTAGTATACATATAACTATTATACTATTATATGTATATAACTTGTTCATAAGTTATTGGAAAAGAGTAAAGTTTATGTAGACTTTATGTCATGGCTCTGCTTCCTTAGTCAGGTTTTTCTTGGTCCTGTAGCAGAGCCATGACAAAGTCTTTGGTTATGTGTGGAGAGAAACATATTGTTGTCCGTTTGACAATAATATACGTTCTCTCCAGTGTCTTGTCATTGGCCCCATTCCTCTCGTTTCCTCGTTATCTTTCCCTGAGTGTTTAATGTCCCACACCTGCCCCATGTCGTTATCCCTCGTTTGTCAATCCCTATATATACCCTCATGTTTCTTTGTCTTGTTGCTCGTGTATTACATATGTGTTTGGTGCGTTGTGTAATGTGGTCTCGCTGGTGTTGCTACCCGTGGTCCTGTTCGTGTTTTGTGAGTTTTGTTCATTGTATTATTTAAGACGTTTGGTCGTGTCATTTAGTTTAGTTTTACTGTTCTTGTTTTCATTTTGCCCCCTCGTGGGAAGTCTTTTGTTTTCTGTTTGTTCCTTAGTTTAGTTCTTGATTCATACCCCCTCGTGGGTTTTTGTTTTGTGTTTGTTTAATAAAGTCATTTGTTAACCCCTTCACTGCCTGCCTGCTATTGGGTTCTTCCTGCCGTTCCGTGACACTTTACACAAGCTCAAATCACAGTTCCACACGTTTATTTAACTCATTCACACAATCAGATGTTGCAGTTTAAATAAACGCTCACTTTTATGTTGAATTGATGTCATTCAGTTGGATGGAAGTTGACACATTATTGAAAAACATAACGTTTAACTTTGGGGTTAAATATAGTTTTTGAGTGAATCAGTTTGTCATCACTGTCTAGTAGCTCTAACTATTTGTAGTTACAGGGGCGGTTTCCCGGACAAGGTTTAAGACTAGTCCCAGACTAACTCAAACGTTAGAGTTGTCTTGATCGAAAACAGCTTGCACTGACATATCTTAAAATATATTAGTGTGATTGTTTTTTCTCAAGATGCACACCAGTAATGTTTTTTGTGAAGTATATTTTTTAAAACGACTTAAATATCCTAATTTAACTAAAGCCTAGTCCTGGTTTAAGCTAATCCCTGTCCGGGAAACCGGCCCACAGAGTATACATATTTATATATACAGAGAGTTATTTTTAGAAAAAAAAATTCCTCGTTCCTGTCGAGGTTTGGTGCATTCCAATCTTTAGCTTCTCAATCCAACAAAAACAAAACTCATGCCATAACAGTAATTTATTGACCTGCATTTAAAATGCAGAAAAAAACGAAGTAAAACAACTACTATTAATTTATAAATTCACTTTCTAAGTGAGTGTAGGCTTCACCTTTACACTGTTGGGTTAAAGGTCCAATGTGTAATTTTTTGGAGGTCTTACATAAAGCGTTATGTTTTATTACCTTAGAATGAGCTATTTCTATCTACATACACCGCGGGTCCCCTTACATGAAATTCTCCATGTTGTTTCTACAGTAGCCCTAAACGGACAAACTGCTCTACAGAGCGCGTTTCATAAATAAGTTATGACTTTAAACCAACGCAGTATTTTGAGTTAAAACACCCCAGAATGGGCTAATTTATAACCCATTGTGGGGTTTTAATAGTTATTATTGAATAGCTCAAGCCGGTCACATTTGTCACATTATTATCTAGAAATGAGAACATGATAAGGATCTGCTCTCTCACGCTTACACCTGTAGCTCTCTCTCTCTCTCTCTCTCTCTCTCTCTCACCATCAGTAATCAGCAACAGGTGCACTATTCCTGTCACAGCACAACCGTCAAATATGCCTTAAGCCAGGGGTTTTTCCAAAACAAGCTTGTCTGGTTTACGGCGTCATGGATACGTTCTTTGCTGTTGTTATTATTGTATTGAAAACAAACCGAGATATTTTTTTATATTCTTTACAGTAGGAAGAGTGCATTGTGGTGTACAAGAGTTTTGGAAAGCACATTCACCATTCAACTCCAAAATATTCAATTCACAAATCAACATTTTAAAAATCCCATTCCACACCTACCCATGGTTGCCAGGAGTCAAAACGCAAACATAACAAAGCCCAAAAAAAAATTACGCGTAAAATGACGCAATCTATAATTCACTTACACCCCGAGGCCAGATTTTATCTGACTTTTTCCGAACCTTCAAGTATGTGCTGCATACACCTAAGACATCAGAAGTGAAACAAAACGTGGTGTCAAGCAAAATCGGGAAATTCACACAGTAAATTCCTTTGTATTACAACCCGAATTCCAAAAAGTTGGGACGTTTTTTACATATGAATAAAATGAAAACTAAAGGAATTTCAAATCACATGAGCCAATATTTTATTCACAATAGAACATAGATAACATAGCAAATGTTTAAACTGAGAAATTTTACACTTTTATCCACTAAATTAGCTCATTTAAAATTTGATTCCTGCTACAGGTCTCAAAATAGTTGGGACGGGGGCATGTTTACCATGGTGCAGCATTTCCTTTTCTTTTCAAAACAGTTTGAAGACGTCTTTAGGCATTAAATTTTAAATGAGCTTAGTGGATAAAAGTGTAAAATTTCTCAGTTTAAACATTTGCTATGTTATCTATGTTCTATTGTGAATAAAATATTGGCTCGTGATTTGAAATTCCTTTAGTTTTCATTTTATTAAAATTTATAAAACGTCCCAACTTTTCCGGAATTCGGGTTGTAGAATTTGGCCTTCAATCTGGCGTTGTTCTGTTTGACCGTGTGTCCTATACACAAATTCAGGACTAAGATGATATCAAATTTAAAAAATGTCCGCAAGCAAACAGACTAAACTGCGGTGAGATTCTCACAGCTCAAGTGTTGCAAAAGGATTTCGGAGGGCTGTTTACAGAGTAAACACTCGATTAGAATCGTCTGATAACGCAGCGGAGGATAAAGTGGTCTTAAGCGGTATGCTAAATCCATAAAAAAGTGCCATATTCCAGATGGCGGACTTTATCTGAATGGGCCAGATGTATTTTCCCAGCTGTCTCAGGATCATTCTCACTACTACATTCGTCAAGACTAACAGTGCTCTGTCTGTGATGTCATAAAAGCTCAACAGCACTAAAATTCCCCCTTCATCTACCATAACAGATGCCCCTTGGAATTATGTTAGGGCATTGACCTTTTATCTTACAGTCAGACATCGAAGCATGGGAAATTGTGGGCACTTTGTTTGATAATTTATTGTTTTATTTTATCCTAAATAAAATTGTGATTTTTCTTATCCAAGGTTAATAGCTGGTCTCTGTGAGGTTTATTTGAACCTTCGTGTATGCAAATAAAAAATAGGTCTGTCACTGAAAAATAAAACTGCATTTGAACATACCTAAAATAAGAAGGAAATTCGTATTCTATGGGCATGTACACACTGCAAAGCTTCAGAAGTGACAACCGTATTTAAATGCGGGAGTGAATTCACTCAACGATCGTTCCATGTGTGTACGGAACAGGTAGTCACTCCCGTATTTATGATGATTCACATAGTGGTAACCATATCGATGTTCATGGCGTCTCAGCTGTGAGTAAAAATATTTCCGGTTTCTGCAGTTTTTCGGATGAGCCGAGTGCCGAGCTTTATTATCTAAGACCAAACAACAAGCATAACAGTGCTGTTCGTTATTATTAAGCGCTGTTATGCTTGTTGTTTGGTCTTAGATAATAAAGGTTTATTATTAGGATTATTTAAGCGACTGACTAAAACGTTTCAAACAAGCATATAATAAAGTAATGGCAATGTAAATCGTTTTTATTAAATTAAATTAAATTAAATTTATAATTTTACATTTATTACAAATATTACATTTAATACTAGGAATTTAACAATTTATGTTCATTGAAAGATTCAGGTTTATTATCTGTTACAGTTTATTTGTTTGGTGCTGTAATGTTGAAAGCCACGTTGAAAGCCTAAAAGTATGCCATCTCTGAGGTACTGGATTATCTGCTACAGTTTATTTGTTTACTTGCTGTAACGTGACTCATCACATATCGTCGCCTTGGAATTATACTGACATCAAAACTGAATTATTCACATGTTCTTATTCTGTGACAATTTACTAACATGATGCATGTTTTTTTTCTTAACATTGTGTACATTTTAGAAAACAAAAAAGGTTTTATCTACAGTCAAATGGAAAGCAAAAATCTTTATCTCAAAACTGTCCAGAATGCAGATGGACCATATAATTGCAAGGCGATGATACGCATGAACAACATTGTTGAGCCTCATCACTGCATTTAAGGTTCAACCAAGAATTTCTTGTCAAATTATACAGACTCTTTTGATTTATTTTCTAAGAAGACATGCTTTTAAATCATACTACTGATAGGACTGTGTACTGAAGGTTCAGTTCCCAGGAGTCATTTTATGGCTTTTTAGAAACATCAAACTTGCAACAACAATCCTGCAATAATTTGCCTCTATAACAGACAATTAAGCTAAAAACTCTTCTGTTCAGTTTTCATTGTAAAATACTGTAATGTTTGAGATATGGATGTGCTGGGTTTAATAAGGGTTAACTTCAATGCCGCAAAAGCATCAATCTTGTTCCTCATTTCACTTTCCAACCCTTTTCTCTGTTCCTCTGAGGTGTAGATTCCTCTGTAGTTTACTAACTTCTGTACAGGGACTTCCCCAGCTGTAAACCTGTAACAAAGCTTTAATTCACAAGTGCCACTACACCAGCTACACTTCTACTGTTGTTTATTTACTGTATGTGTCTCATGTGACTTATATGTAATATGTAAAGTTTTGGTGTAAAAAACGTTATCTGGTGACTGTCATCATGAGAGACGGTTAACAACACCTGATCTGTTTAGAGAGCAAGAACTGGGATGCAGTTAAATTTTTCTTAAAGAGAAAGTTACCCGAAATTTTTTATTAATTCACATTCATGTTGTTCAACACCTGTTTATGACTCCTTTATTTTTTACTCTGGAACACAAAAGAAGATATTTTGAGAAAGGTCAAGGCTGTAAAATAAGCAATTTTAATAAACCAATAAGAAGCCATGGTTCACAGTGATTTTATAACAGCTAAGGGCCGTTATTAGGCATGATCCAAAGTGGACGCAAGGCTTCACAGGGCTTCTTGCATTTATAAAATAAAATGCAAATGAAATGTCTGATATTACTAAGAATGTTATTGCTCTGCCAAGCTCCTCAGAAACACAAACACAACAGCATATTGTACAGTGGTGCAGTAATACTTATGTAAACGCGCCGGTCAGCTGTATGTTTTTGGGAATTTTATAAAAGCTTAGAACAGGACACAGCCAATCAGAATCAAGGACCAGAACTAAGCATTTCATAAATCAATTGAAACCCACAGACATGTCACATCAAGCTGGTTGTCAATGACATCTAACATCACTGATTCACAACCGAACATCTGTCTGATTTGTCGCTTTACTCTTATTGTTCAAATGATCAACCCCTCGCTAGTCATATTTCCATCTGCATATGTTCACTATGATCTTTATTCAAAATCTTTTTCATTCATCAGGATTTTCTGACGTGCACCCATCGCACGCACACTGCTGAATGTGACTTACTGACATTCACTGACCACAGAGCAGGAAATAAAATCATCTCACATGCATCATCTGTCACGGTCGGGGGTGAGACACAAGGATACAGATGACCCAGGTGCAGACAGCGGGTAAGGGGTTAACAAGACGTTTAATGTAAAACGAAACAAAAACCCACGAGGGGGTAAAATAACAAAGATATAAACAGGAACACGGACTAACTACACTAGACAAGACTAAGACAACAACAAAAATACCTCTCTCCACATTAAACACGTGGGTCTGTCATGATTCTGCCTCAAGGCTCAAAAAGCGTGACAAGAGAGGGCAGAATTATGACATCATCAAACCCATTCGTGTCATACAGCTTTACGCAAATTAGCTCAATTATATCAACCCCCAGTAGTTCTCATCCATCACGTAATGAGTTATGATGGATAACCAAAATTCTTATGTCGGACTATTCATCCAGACGAACTATATACAGTAATTGCTGTGGCAGATACACATCAAATCCCACTTGTTTAGGACGCAGAAGAAAAACAGAGCAAATGCCCGGAAGCCTTTGAGAGAGACAGAACACAAGGGACTGGCCAATGGCCATACCGTTAAACCCATCCGAATGTTTGATTAATAAAGATTTGCATTTGGATGATGGACGGCTGGCACAACGGCGTGAGTATTTCACGAGGAAGGAGGAGGAGAGTAGGCGGTAAAGAGAGAGAGAGAGAGGATATAAAGGGAAGAGATTAGTGAAACAGGTGTATTACCAGTGATGCGCTGCCCCATCCTTCATTCCAAGATCTTATTCAGCAGTTATATTCCTTTCTCACTCTCTATTGTGATACATTCATATATGTCACAGCAACTGGAACTACATCAAGGTAATTTAACATTCATATTCATTTTAAGTTAATATGTATTATGCGTTATTTGTGGTGATGCTTTAAACGGTTTTCATTTTAGTCTATGTTGGTGATTTTTGGTCTAATTTGGTTTGTGTTGTTCACACTTTCAGTTTGTTTTGCTTGGGCTGTATTTTGTGAAATGCACGGGTTCACAAGAGATTGTAATCAAACTGCATTCTCACAGCATTCCATTCATTCAGTTTGTACTCGTCTGCCTTATCTGACTTTGTGTTTATTTTTTCAGATGTTGACAACCCTTGAAAACGTGAGTATAATTTATACTTCTTATTTTGTTTGAATGAAGAAAACATGCAAATTTGCAAAACTCTTATGACAGACAGAAGTCTGCTCTATAGAATCTGTAGTTTTTGTTTTTCGTGAACGAAAACCCGTGATAAAAACTCACAAAACACATGAAATATATGACTAACTTAAAAAAACTGGAAATGAACTAAAAACGCTAGAAATGACAACACCCTTACAAAAACAATTGTTACTGTATATTATTATATTTACTGCTTGCTGGTTTGTACAAATACTGTTTAAATCTCACTTTAAAAAATGTTTGTGTGTAACATTTTGCTTAAAATTGCATACGCTTTAATGTCCAACAATGTTTTATGGCCATTGTATGTGTTTGTATATGTACATGCTACTTTGTCTGTCAAAACAGATGCATAATGTCACTTATTCTGTTTACACAAACTCGCAATGCAAATGTTTCCGTTGCGTACACAATTTCACCTTCAGCAGTACTGAGCCAGAGGGGGTTTACATTCATTAAGTTAGTTTTGACTTTCTTTTTTTATAAACTTTCTTTCATAAACTATGTAGATATACTTGTAATACATTTGTAATTCTTAAATCTCAGTAAAAGTTTCACAATAACAAATTTAACAGAAATAAACAATTAACATTAATTTTGTTTCTTAAAGGAACAGTTTACCCAAAAATGAACATTCTCACCATGAAGGTGTTCCAAAGCTTTTCAAATTTCTTTGTTCTCTTGAACACAAAGGAGATACTTTAAAGAATGCGGGAAACCAATCCGTTTTGGGACACCATTGACTTCCAAAGTAGTTTTTCTTCCTACTATGGAAGTCAGTAGTGCCCCCAAACTGTTCGGTTACAAACATTCTTCAAAATTATTAGGTTTGGAACTTCTGTAGGAGTAAATGATGACAGAATTTTTATTTTTTGGTGAACTGTTCCAGAAACATGAAAGTAACTCAATGATTATCAATTATGATTTTGTTATTTAGTCTCCTATTGATGGTACAACGTGTAATATTTGTAATGTATGTGATTATATTTTTAATTCATCTTCCATGTACCCACTGATTCAGTACTATCAAGATCTAGGCCCCAGAGAGGCGTCTTCAGGGAATGTTGATCTTGATGTGATTGAGGAGTATCTACAGGAGCATTCAGTGGAGGTGATGTCAGGATCATGTGTTCAGAGAACTGAAGACCAGCACAGAATAGCAGGTACTGTACTTGTTAAGGGAAGCTGAGGTAAAACTCACTTCTGCACTTTCAGATTTGTAAGATTTGTTATTTCGTTTTTTTTATGAGCGGCTATTTTGGATCAGAAGATGTCACATACTGTATAACAAGAGACCTTCAGACAATTATTCATACAGATAGTGTTGTTCATGTACTTTTGGAAGGTTGACAAAAATATAATGTATTCTGTATTTTTTAATACTATATTTTTATTTAATATAATTAATTATATATTTATTATTCATTAATTATCTAATTTAATTATTTATTATTCATTAATTTTGAAAGAATGACAAAAATATAATGTATTCTGTATTGTATCAATTTAGTATTTTTATTCATTACTAATTTAATTTATTATTAATTAATTGTTTATTTATTTTTTACTTATTTATGTATACTGTTTTATATTTGTATTAATTTAATAATTAATTTGTAAATTAATAATAATACTTACTATAGACAGACAGACAGATATCTATTTTTCCTTTAACCTTTAAAGTTTTTTTGTAGATACTGTACACTGAAAAAAACAACAACTAGGATTTACTTTTTGTGTAATTAAATTTAATACTTTTTTGTGGCATGTTTTTGCACAGTTTTTTACGTAAATTTACTTTGAAAAAACTGTGTGCAAAAAATTAAGCAGATTAACACAAAAAATTAAGTAAATATTACTAGTTATTTTTTCAATGTATTTAAACATAGATTTTTTTCATTGGTCGGATAGACAGATAGCCCCACCCCAAACTCAAAACGTTGATTGATGAAGTTGTTTTTTGCTCAAACATACCATTTTGGCATATAAAGCCCATCAATTTTCACATAAAGCATTAAGCATAAAAATTTCATGTCTTTTTGATAATAATACAACCACATATAGCCACCTTGTTTATGTTTTGATTACGTGAATGTGACTATATGAGCGATTTGTTTCTACAGAGAACAGCTGGTCCGGTTGTCACGCATATGAATGGCATTATGGTGGAGTACCAGTGACAGAGAACACACGTGAACTACAGTCTCAGCAGCAGCAGACGTGGCTCTGTCAGTCCAGTCTCACTGAGTGGGTATGTCACACCCAACTCAAAGATGTTCCAGATTATAACTACGGTAGTAGTTGTTATTTATGATAATGTGTGTTTTAGGGACACTGCCAGTATGACAGAAACCGGTGCAGTGATTCAGACTCTCTGTCCACCAGTTCTGGTTGCCAAGACTTTCCTCCATCTCCAGCCACAGACGGGAAGGGACAGACTTGGTGCGATTCTTCTGCTCTGAAGCCTCTCTCGGGTAGGGCGCAGCATTTTTTGTCCATCGATTGTCCTTTTGTCATTTTGGCTCAATTTTTACAAGCAGGATTTGTTTGAAGAATTCGCTTGAACATGGTTTACCCAAAATGACAGCAGAAATCTAAACTAGCTAATATTTAACAATGAATCAAACAATATCATTTCTCAGGTAAAAGGAAAGAACGGCTGTTTCAGTTCTTATACGAGATGCTACAGACACCAGATATGCGAAGCTGCATTTGGTGGGTCCAGTCGAACAATGGAACGTTCCAGTTCTCCTCACAGAACAAGGAAAAGCTGGCGGAGATGTGGGGCAGACGCAAGGGCAACCGCAAGACGATGACGTACCAGAAAATGGCGAGAGCCCTTCGAAACTACTCCAGAACAGGAGAGATCTGCAAAGTCAAGCGTAAACTCACATATCAGTTCACTGAGAAAACACTGAGAGGCCTTCAGAACAACTCTCAAAGGTTTATGGGTAGTTAGTGTGGCATCCATCCGTTGAGTCGGTTTCCTCAAAGTGGGAAAATAGAAACAAATACTGAGTATTGTTCATTATGTAATCTATCTGGGCATATGATCATCCAATATTATTTGGTAGCTGAGGCTTAATTCAGACTCGACAAGGTTTGATTGTGAATGACGGGGATTCATGTTTAAATGACAGGTGAAGGAATTGATCTTTGAAATATGTAAATCTAAGGATTGTTGATCTTTACTACGTTATATGTAGTTATGAAACCGTTTTTTTGTTGATGTTTTGATATTTTTTTCTGCTCATTTTGACTTTTCAGTCAGGTTCAAATACGGCTGATAATAAAATTATTTCAACAGCAAAGTTGGGCAATTATTAATAAGCAATCACATTCAGACTACATCATGTTTTGTCATAGAGAACAAGTCTTATAAAAAGTTCAGTTAATAATGACTATTTTAGGGATGCACCGATACCATTTTTTAAAGACCGAGTACGAGTATCACTATTTTTTTTCTGGTACTCGCCGATACCGATACCTATAACCGATGCCTGTATAATGTACAATAATGTTAATAAACCAGTATCTTACTGGTACATTTTCTTTTTTTCTTTTGTTTTTAGGTCTACTGAAATTTAAGTACTATTTTTTAATCAAGTTCTTTTTTTTATGATAAGTAGCACAATTTTACTAGCACATTTACTTCAGTAGACAATATACTCTGGTCAAATTATAAAAAATTTAAGGGGGTGGTGTGGTAAAATGTGAGTGTATATATAACTTGTTCAAGTCAACCGGACTTTTATTTTGACGGGACGCCGCAAAGAGCGTTTCGTCGCTGTCGGGCGGAATCCTCGCATCTCCAAAACCATTATTTTTCAGGAAATTAAAAAACTGCATATTTTTTGAGTTATTAAACATTGTATCGTTAAAGTTGGTATTATACCTCATATTGCTATCATATACTGTTGTGTACCAACATTAACACAAAAATTCCCCAAAACCATGTTTAATCGGAGATACGAGGTTTATGACTTGGGAGCAGGGAGATACGAGATTACGCTGTCATTGATAAGAATGGTACGGACACAGACGTCGCTGCTGCCAGCAGTGTTCATCAAAGTCTGCGGTCGCGTTGAGCCTTTTGACAAGAGACGAGGCTTTAAGAGCTAATGATTGTGGTTACATACATCTTCCTAAACTCTATTTTAAACGTTTAACAGCTATCGATTTTTAACAAAACAGGCCTGCTCATATGTATCTAACCTAACTATTTTCACTCGTTATTGTCTAAAAAACTTTCAATCAGGAGACGTAATGCCGAGAAGCTCCCGCGGAGTGAAGAAGAGGTGGAGTTACGAGACTTCTCAGACAGTTGAAGTGTCCAATGGAGTTAAGAGATTTGCTCTCAAGCTATTTTCAACACTTTAGATTGGTTAATAATTTGTAAAAATAACAGACCCACATGGGGACTGACCAATAGCCTCGATTTGTGAAAAAATATGAAATTGACCAAATTTGGACATAGGAGGTTTCCGCCAGACAGACGGTTTGTTTAAATTAACCGGACTTTTATTTTGATGGATCGCCGCAAATGGTGTTTGTTTATGTGTTCGTGTCCTCGTGCAGTGAAACGCTGGCGCTGAAAGCTCCACAAGCACAATGCGTTCAGTACACGCAACCGCACCACTCTTTCACACACGGTAACGCAAAACAAGCAGAATACATATTTAAACAGTATCTGAATATTTCGTTAACTGTTACGTTAGCTGTTAGCTACGGAGACCGTCTGGTCACCCCTCGGAGAAAAAAAAACAAGACTCGCAAATCCGTGGCCACAGTTTTGTAATTCGTTCCCTCAGTTTAAAAATCAGTGCTCTCGGATTAATAAACTGTACCCACAGTTTACAAAACCGTGCTGTCGGATTAATAAACTGTACCCACGAGTTTCCAATCCGTGCTCTCGGTTTTGTAAACCGTCCCCATAAAGTTGGTTTGACATTAAACTTTAGATATTCGTGAATTTAGGGACCGTCTCTAAAGTTACATTCACATTAAGATACTTTTTTCCAACTTCAAAAGCATTTAAAAGGAAAGATTTATAGCTACAAAACTAGCTGTACAGTGTTCATGTGTGTGTCAGCTATTATGCATAACTTTTAGATAATTGAGTATTAAAATAAACCATCAAATAATATGCACATATTCCTATACGTATATTGAGCTTTAAATAATGGTATATTTGTGTATGAGACCATTATACACATAGGAATGTTTGCATGTGATTTGACGGTTTATTTTAATACATATCAATAATCTAAAAGGTGTGCATTATATCTGACACACACATGAACACTGTACAGTTAGTCTTGTGGGTATAAGTCATTCCCTTTAAATGCCATTGAAGTTGGAAACATGTATTTGAATGTGTATTTAACTTTAGAGACGGTCCCTAAATTCACGAATATCGAAAATTTAATGTCAAACCAACTTTATGCCAGTGAAACGCGGCAATGAACGCATGCTTTATATGCGCCACGCGCTCGTGTGTAAACACATTAAGACAATTTATAATATAATCTAAAATAAAACAGTATACAATATTCGTTAATGTTCCTGTAGGAGCTTGTTCTGTTGACAGACAGAGGCTTCAATTCCGCGAGTAGGCTACAGTTTGCAAAACTGTGCGAACGGATTGCGAAAGCGTGGGCACAGATTATGAATTCGTGGGTACAGATTTCAAAAACTGAGGGGACGGTTTACGAAACCGAGAGCACGGATTGGAAACTCGTGGGTACAGTTTATTAATCCGAGAGTACGGTTTTGTAAACTGTGGGTACAGTTTATTAATCCGAGAGCACGGATTTTTAAAATGAGGGAAAGAAATTACAAAACTGTGGCCACGGATTTGCGGGTCTTGTTTTTTTTTCTCCAAGGGGTGACTAGACGGGCTCCGTAGTTAGCTGTTCAGCGCTAATTTCTTGTTACGAAATGCCTGGATTCCTCGATTCCGTCCGCGTTTTCCGCATTGCGGAAATCATAGGACTCTATGTATGTCACGTGAGGTATGGTGTGTCATTACGTGTACGAGTACATGAGCTTGGTATCGGTGCATCCCTAATCGTCATTTATCATACATTTACATTAATGTGCATAAAGTCTAAGGTACTGTAAGGAATATCATGGTAGGCCATTCCAAGTGTAAATGTCTAAAAAACATGATTATTATGTATGTATTATTATTATTACACACAAAAAACAATGCATGAGACAACGGGCTCCATGAAAACCACAAACACCAACACAATTTTGTGCAAAATGTTTTTGAGCATTTTAGGACGTCACAAAAATCACCTGTAAAATAATCTGATCTAACATAATGTAAATGGTACGTAAATGTATGTTTTACGTACACAACGTGAATCCCTAATTATTATATTTAAAGAAAAATGAATTTGAATTTTTTGAAAACGATTTTTTAGTGTTGATGCCTTTTGCTAATATGATAGTATACTGTATGTAATGTTGCAAAAAAATCTGCATTACCATGTTATCATATTCAAATTCATATTCTGCAGACCCTCAACACAGTCTGATACATTATCTGATT